>NC_138200.1:50828306-51033438 GCF_964194105.1 Spermophilus citellus | reverse complement strand
AAAGACCTTCCACTAAGCCCCACCTCCTGGAGGTTCCACCATCTCCCAATAGCCCCACATTCAGTACCAAAACTTTAATACACAGACCTTTGTAGGACATTCATTGTTCAAATCATAGCATCATTCCACAGCCTTGAGGGTGAGCCCCTCTCTCTAGTCTGGTGCTAAAAGAAGCAGTTGCTCAAGGACTGATGTTCTGTGGGGCTGCAGGCAATGCTCAGCATCATCTTCACCAAACAGGTCCTCCCCACCCCCATCAGCTTCTCTGATCACTCACCTGTTCCATACATGATGCTTCCTAATCACCCACTCTGTACCCTTGCATACCTCCCATTGCCCTGGGCGTGGATGTCACATGGCCTAGCCTTGGGGAACTGCAGTTTCCCTCCCTCCTAGGCTGTCTGATCTCCTGGGGCTCCATGTATTATTGTTGAGCATGGATGTCATCTCCAGACTTGGCTTGGGTAGCCCCATCTTCTCTGCTCCTTTGCTCCTGCTGATTTCTCAGTTCTGAGCTCCTGCCCCTCAATGTGCAGTGAACCTGCTTCCCCAGGTCCAACTAGAAGCCTCCTCCTGCTCCAAGTCCCTTCTGGTGGCAATCCGCCTCTGGGCTGGGAGCAGCCCCCTCTCTTTTAGTGCTCTTACTGCAGCTGGTCTCAAAAACCTTTCATGTCCCCCACACTGATCTTTGCTCATTTATGTATCTGTTTTTTTCCTTACTGCTCACCTCTGTGTCTAGCATAGTTTGTGGCATGTGTAGGTGAACTGTACACAGAAGGTGCTTAGCTATATACAGAAGATGCTCAATTACTCCCGGTGGCAGAGGCCATGTAGAGAATCCATCTGGCTTTTGAGAACATTGCTTTTGCTTGGGGGATGGAGGGCTCACAAGCCTCCTGTCACAAAGCAAGTGTGACTGCTTCTCCATGGTGCACAGACCAAGCATCTGTCCCTAAGAGGTGATCCCTTGTTGAAGGGCCACTGGAGACCTGCTGGCCATCCATCTAAATGATAAACCAGGCCATTTTACTGGAAAATGGGCTAGTGAACCATACTTAACATTATCCACCTTTGGAGGGCACTGAAGTCCCCCAAGTGCGGCTAGGGACCCCTCCCGAGGGGTACTGCATGACTAGATCATGGTCTTTGGAGTAAAATATCTTTGAGTTCCTATCTTTGGCCTGCTGCTAACTGGCTGTGTGATCTCAGACAAATTCTTTAACTTCTCTGAACCATAGTTTCCTGGTTTGGGACCTGATGCTCATAATACCTTCAGAGTCCTCGGAAAAAACTGAGGTTAACATCTTTAAGTACATGATACCTCATAGGCGCTCAATAAATACTGGCTCGTATGATTATCATTATCATCATTAGCAGCCCTGAGTTTTAATTTCCTTTGTAGTGGTGGTTGTTCCCTCCAGCTGTTGGTGACTGTGCTGGGATCACCGAGGCCGTGAGTCAGCCTGCAAGAGCTATTTTATAATTAGCTTGGCAGATGCAGGATGCATTGGAGCCCCTGCCGGGGAATCACAAATTAATTAGTGTGGTTTGTGGAGGAGGAGGCCCTACAGCAGGTTTGATGGGACAAGCCAGGCCCCATGTGTCTGACCTTGGTTCTTGTGGCTCTACCGAGGGGTGAGTCCCACTAATACCAGCGAGAGATGGGGGTCCTAGGGTCGGTGATGAACCCAGAGCCACAGAGGGTGCCCCTGCATGTTTATTAGGCCTGGTCATAACCATGGGCTGGGGAGAGGCCCAGAGTTCCAGGGAGGCCATGGGAGGAGGCATTTCCATTCCACACGATGCGTGACCTGGCCCACGCCTCTGTTTCCCCACATAACCCTCCACCTGCTTACCGATTCTCTCCATCCACTGGCTTAGTCAGGGCTGGCTGCCTGCTCTCCATGTTGAGAGCTCCCCCCACAAATCATTGGGCAGCACCCATCCATCTTCCTCTCACAGCCTCAGCAGCCCAGAAATCATGACCTGTTCATAAATGGCAGTGTCAACTCCTATTTATGTCTGGGGCCAGGCCACACAGGTCTTCTGGCACCAGATCTTCCCCAAGGATCCTGGCCTTGGCTGCATTCTCCTGGGGCTGTGGTGGGCTGGTGGCATACCTGCCTGCCTCCTCCTGCCTCCTTTTTGCTTCTGTCTGGGTCATGCCACTGGGGGTCACCCTCACCTGCACCGTACTCTGGCTTACCTCACCGAAGGGCAATAGATAAGCTGCTTTTATTCAATTCACATTTATAACATACTTTTCCACGTCTTGGGAAGCGGAGCCAGGCTCTTCACACACATTAATTATCTCACTAGCCTCCATGCACCCAGGTTATTGTGATATTCCCATTTTATAGAGAAGGAAACGGAGTCTCAGGGATTAACCTGGGTCACAGAGCTGGTTACTTACACTGGAGCTAGGATATGAACCAAACTGCCTGACCATGCACAACAGCAACACTCTGAGGGGTTCAGTTCAATGATTGACCAATGCATTCACTCAGATATCCCATCCTCCCAGGACGATACAGAACATGCCCATCATTCCTCATGTCTCTTCTTGGTCCACATCTATCCACACCATTCTGATTGCTATCATCAGGGGTAAATTTTGTTTCTGGTTTTTGGAGAAACGTTATATATTGTTTTTCTGCTTGGAATATTGTTTTTGGGATCTATCCATATGGTTGCATATATCATAGTTCATTACTTTTATTGTTTTCTATCCTATAGAGAGACCATGGAGCACAATTTGTTTATTCCCTTGCTTACGGATAGATATTTGGGTCAACTGCCATCTTGGACTCTGAGGAAGAACGTGTCTATGAGTGTTCATTCATGTACAAAGCTGCGTGTGGACCCGTCCTCATTGATGTTTGGTTGATGTTGGAGTGGAATTGGTGGGCCACTGGCAGGTGTGTGGTTGACTTTGCAATTGACAAAGGTTTTCTAAAGTGGTAGGGCCACTTTACACACTCACTAGCAGTGTGAGAGCATTCAAGTTGGTCCACATCCTCGCCCACACTTGGAGATGTCAGTCTTTTTTATTTCAGTCACTCTAGGGGCCAAGTAGTGTGTTATATCTCATTTTTGGTTTTATTTTTCATTTCTGTGATATCGAATCATCTTGAGCCTATTTTTCGCAGGCTTACCAAGTCGTTCATATATTTTCTTTTGTGATGTTTCCCTTTAAATCTTTTACCCACTTAAAAGAGTTGGGTTGGTTGACTTTTATTTATTTATTTATTTATTTATTTTGTTGATTCTAGGAGTTCTCTACAGAGCCCTTATATATAGTTTGCCCTGCACCTACATCTTGTTTCTGAATTTTCTTAAAGGTGTCACTGGTGAGAAAAAATCAGCAGCCTCCTCACTTTTGGTTACAGACAATCCCCGGCAGTGTGACATGAGAGAACATAGTGTGCTTCCATGATGTCCAGAATAGAGTAGGAGCTCCGGAGGGCCACTCCCTTTGTCTTTTTTTCCAAGTAGGTTGGATGTTCTCACCTCTCCATCCACCCACCCACAATGTCACTTATTCCTAAATGCTCAGCTTCATGTAGGCGTTCAGCACTGAGCTCCTTAGAATGACCCACCTCATGGGAGCTATCTGAATGTCAGGCCAAATACCAGTGACTCTCTCATGAGGACCTGTGTTGTCTCATTGTGTGTGTGTGTGGGGTGCTGCTATAGATTGGCAGCTGTTGCTTATCAAGTCCATTTTGCTGATGAGGAAACTGAGGATTTGAGAAAGATCAGGTGACCCACCTACAGTCACTGGCACAGTCATGATAGTCTTCAATTCCACGGGCAGTTCTATTGCCACCTCCGTCATCGCTAGCTTCATCCAGGTCCTCTCGTATCTTCGTGGGGAGAATTGCAGAGCCCTGTTCCTGTTTGCTCGCTCACTGCAAATTCTTGGTGTCACCCATGCCAGGGCCTCATTAGGTTCCCAGAACACAGTACTTCATCAAGCACTGTACTGCTCACCGGAGGCCTAAACACCAAAGGACATGCGTACCCTCGAGGTGTCAGACTAGGAAGTGGTGAGGTGTGTACATACAGCAGATGGAGGCACTAGGTGTTGAGGAGGAGCCCTAGAGAGAAGGTGCCTTCCCTGCTTAGGGAGGGTTGCAGGAAGCCTTCTCGGGGGAGCAGCAGTTGAGCCAGGTCTTGCAAGTCGGATGCCATTCTCCCAGGTTGTCACTGTCTGGAAAGGAAGGCACAGCACAGCGAGGAAAGAGCATGTGCTTGCGTCCACACACCACAAGGTACAACGCATACAGAGAAAAGCGTGGGGTCTGGCCTGACCAGTGGTTTAGGAGGGGGCGCTAGAGGGTGAGTCTGGAGAGGTTGGCAAGGTGAGATCATAAGACACCTGGTCTGTCAAGTAAGAGCCTTAGGTTTTACTCTGAAAGTAGTGGGACTTGAAGCAGGGGAGGGCATGGCAGCCAGTGCTAGGGACCCATCTGTGACAGTTGTGAAGAGCAGGGATGGGGGCGAGCGGCTTTACAATGAGGTCTGCAGGATATTCGTCTTCCAGTAGCTGGTCCAGCTGAGAGCTGACAAAGGCCTGGCCCCCAGCAGAAGGTAAAGACTAGAGGGACATCTGCATCTAATCCTTTACCCAGGGATGCTGCTGAGAGGTCACTGGCCATAAAGTAACAAACAAACAAACACAAACCAAGAACCAAAACAACTACAGGTGTCAGATGAATGCAGTAATAGTCTCTGTCTAAAAGGGGCAAATGAGTGACTTTAATGGAAAGGCCCACCATGCCCTTCAGATGGTGGTGTGGGACCCGGAGTGTCTGACCAGGGCAGATGTAGTTCTGCCTTGACCCCGGAGAGTGGCGCTGGGATGACCCAGTGGTGAGGCTGGGTTAGAAGCCTGAGACTTCAGGGCATTCAGTGGCAGCCCAGGGACCTTGGAGGTGAGGGTAGGGGGTGAGGAGACAAGCCTGGTTGGCATCTTGGCATTTTGTGTGGTCAGACAGATGTGGATTCGCCTCTGCCTCTGAAACTTTGCTCTTGACTAAACCCCTTAATCTCTCTAAGCCACGGCCTCCTCTTCTCTCGAACAGGGATAATAGCCCTTGCTGAGGTTTCACATGGGGTCTTACGTGCCAAGATGCATGGAAGGAAAGCCCTTGGCACATGACTCCACTCTCCTAGTGTGGCGTCTGGGAATGTCCACTGAAGTCATCCCCAAAGCTTCTTATGGCTGCTGCTTTGCTCTGGACGTGACCCAGTTTTGGGGCATCCATAGTACATGGCACAGGTATGGGAGCTGTTTTCTAGGGGAACTCCATCTCCAGAGTCTGGGTGCCCCCTCTGCAATCTGCCACAACAATAGGGTCCCCGGGAGGGCCTCTCCCCAGGAGAGTTATTTGTGCTTTTTTTTTTTAAGTAAGAATCTTCAGTTGCTGCTCTAGTTAAAAGAACATCCTCCTCCTGCAGGGTTTCAGGGCTGTGCAGGCAGTTAAGAGGCTGAAATTTCAAAGGCAGTTTCCCCCCAAGGAACAGTCATGGGTTGTTCCCACTGCCCTGCTGTCTGTCACTAAGATGTCCCCTCTGCCACGTCCTGCAGGAGTCACAAGATCCTGCCTCATTACCCATCCTGTGTGGCTCCTTGACCAGGGGGAATGAGGCAGACTGCCTCAGAGGACAAGGGGCGGTTTGTGCTGGGTCATGACTATATTTCTCTCCCTGCCTGTGGGGTTGTGGGAGGCCTGGGCCAGTGAATAGCACCGAGATTGCCTTAAAAACGCCGTTATTACTGAAAATCGGCAAACTTCCCCTCTTATCTCCAAGGCAAAAGGAGGCTGAGAACCCTGATAAGTGCCTTAATAGATGGCTGCCACCGACTCAACAATAGCTATTAAAAACTATCAATTATTTAGATATGGGAAACTGGGGGGAAAAGCTTTTAGGGGCACTTTTAAAGCCCACATAGTGTCAATAACAGCGTTATTAATTCCAGCTCCAAGATCATATTTAAAACATTGGTTACCAAAGTCCTTCCGGGAAAAAGAATCTTCATAAACATTCAGATTCTGAGCTAATGAAAATTCCACGGGCCTCCAGGGCCCTGCACAGACCTGGCCTTCAACCCTGCTGCCTGCTGAGGGCTGTCTCAGCCTGGGGCTTGGCCCAGGAGCAGTGCCCAGGCTGTCCTGGCTCCTGGGACTTGACCTTCTTCTCTGGCCAGACACCTTTCTTGTTTAGAATTGCATCTCTGCGCAGGGCCCCTGCCCTTCATGGCCAGTAGGGGGAGCCAGGATTCTCAGTAAAGGGCTTCTCTTCCACAGCATAAGGCTCAAGGAAATCCTTAAGACAAGGGTGTCTTTTCCATCCTGGATTTTTACAGAGGGGCTGGCAGGGGGACCCAGTGGCAGGTGACTGACCTGGAAGAGTGGGCAGTGTTTATGAAGGCTGATCTCTAGATTCAGGGTCTGGGCCCCTGCTCATTGATCTGCCTCCCTCTTAAATAAGAAAAGCAAACTTTAAAATGATCTTTCCCAGGAAAAACCTCCAGAAGAGTCCCCACTCCATCCTTGAATCCTGGGCTTCTGTATCCTGCTTTGGGACTGCCCCGGAGGGCTGGATTTTTGTCCCCAGAGAGAAGGGAACCAAGAACTGTGCTCTCTTGCTTCCTCCTGCTTCTCCTATTAACACTCACCCTTCTCCACCTTCATTTTATGAAGGGCCTGTGATGAGCAGGGACTTGGGCTTGGGGCTGCAGGAAACAGAGGACTGTGGGGGAGAGAGATAAAGAAGGACAAGAAGTGACTTTTGCATTCAGGGTGGAGCATTTGCTGAGTGTCCATTTGAGAAAGTGGACTCTTGGGAGCTTCACCTGAGGAGCCAGTGTGACGTTGTGTTACTGAAACCTGTGGGTCTTTACTTCCTCATCTGTGAACAGGGGCCAGGCATCCCTGAGTCACCCACAGCCCTGTATAGAGAATCAGGTGTGGCGATGGAGAGACATTTTCTTGACCTCAGTCAAGAGGGGACACATCACCTCCTCCAGAAGTCCCCCCATCCCCTCTACCTAAGTTAAGCAATTATATCCCTGTCTGTCCTCAAAAACCACATCCTAGCCCTAGTCTGAACTGTCTGGGACACACTGCCATTATTTACCTGTCACTGCACTGAGGGGTCCATAGAGTGGCGATGGCAGATATATCTGATTCATGGCTGCCCAGCTGCCTGGTACTTTTCAGGGAACATTGCAGCTGCTGAGAGTAAGATGTTGGGATGAAAGAGGATGTAGGAATAACTCTTCCCTTTCTGGTTTGGGTCCTTCCACTGATGGTCATACCATTGGGATGGGTGGAGACACAGGTGTGACTTTTAGGTGTGTGGGTGGGCACTGTCTGGGGGCTTAGGACTTGGGGTCACTCTGAAAGAGAATCTGACCATTGAGCAGGTCTGAACTCTGGGAGTGGGTGAGTTTCAGGATAGTATGAGGCACTGTTTTCCATGGGTGGCCCACATGTCATTAAGGGTGGATGGATTGCAGGGGATGTTACCATGGACCCAGATACAATGTTTAGAGTGCTGGATCCCTGAGTGAGAGACGGTCCCTGTGCAGGTGAAGGAGGCAATTGGTGCCCAGGAGCCCTGCGGCTCTTCCCTGCTCTTGAATGCAGAGCACACAGGACTGAGGCAGGCGCCTTGAGCAGGCGACAGTATCGAGGGCAGTTTAGCTCACTGTTTTCTTTTCTGCTTACTATTGATGCTATTTTTTACACATTCCACAGCTTCCTTCAAATACATTTATTTAAGTTGAAAATAAAAGGAATCAGTTTAAAGAAAAATATTAAGTCAACAACCGTCCAGGTCATGCAAATGTGGCAAAAATCCTGATGCTCATCCAGGATGACTATAGAGGTGGAGGGCACAGGCTTTGGACATCCTGCCTCTGACTCTTCCAGTGGTACCACCTTGGGCCTCTCTGAACCTCAGTTTCTCCATTTGTAAACAGGGCTAAGACTCCTTCTCAGGGATTGCTAAGACGAGCAAATGAGATAGTGCATGCAAAGTGCTTAGCACAGTAGGTGCTTAATAATTGTGCACTGTCAAAAAGGTGAGTTTGCAGCAGGCTGAAGCAGTTTTTACTCCTGGTGGAGTGAAGGAGGGTGCTCCTTGGGCATGGAGGATATGAGGAAGTGGGAACTCTGAATGTTCAGGAAGGGACCAGGGAACCAGTGGAGCAAGAGAGTTCATCCCATCTAGGCCCTGAACAGCAAGCCAGCGCTTTCCTACCCCTGCTCTGCCACCCTGGTTTCCCTTCAAGATTTAATTCATAATTACAAATGCTCATAATGAGATCCTGGTAATGTTGGCCTCAGAGCTTCCTGGCCTGGAAGTCCACATCTTCTACTGAAGTTCAATATTAACACTCTAGCGAGAGTAGCTTCAGCTGATGAGAATCACCAGCACCTCTAACTCACAGGCCAGGAGGCTGCTTTGAATAATAAAAGCAAGCTTTCCAACTTGTCTGTCCATTTCTCCATCCATTCATTCCCTCCGTAGGCATTTATGGAGAGTATGCTGTGTGTTTCACTAAAGCCAGGAGTGCCTCCCTCTCTGGCCTGGGCCTGATTTCAGTTCTTTAAATCCAAGAAAGGAGCAGAAATTCCAGGATCTCTGTTGCTGAGATCAATCCAAGAATTCTCTTGTTCATTTGCTCCAAGTATTTTTTTAATCTTTATTTTATTTATTTTTATGTGGTGCTGAGAATCGAACCCAGGGCCTCGCATGTGCTAGGCAAGTGCTCTACAGCTGAGCCACAACCCCAGCCCCCCATTTGCTCCAAGTATTTACTTAACATTCAGATCACAGACACACACACACACACACACACACACACACACGCACACACACGTGTTCATGCACATTGCTTTGAGTTATCTCTCTGTGCAAAGTGAGCTCCTTGGTCTGTTTGCTTATTTTTCAACCTGCAGGCAGGTTGAAATGGAATGAAGGAGGAAGTAGGAATAACTCCCCCCTTTCTGGTTTGGGTCCTTCCCCCTGATGGTCATGCCATTGGGATGGGTAGAGACACAGGTGTGACTTTTAGGTGTGTGGGTGAGCACTGGCTGGGGGCTTGAGACTTGGGGTCACTCTGAAGGAGAGTCTGACCATTGAGCAGGTCTGAGCCCTGGGAGTGAGTGAGTTTCAGGATAGAATGGGGCACTGTTTTCCATGGGTGGCCCACATGTCACTAAGGCAGGAGAGATCCAACACCCAGAGCTCAGGTTTAGGTACCTTAGCCGGGCACTGTGTTGCTACTCAGGTAAGCTAGTTAACCTTCCCCTGGGCAGCCAGCCTGCAGCCCACCTACTGAGCCTCCTTCCTGCCCTCCAGGTCTTATGTCATTCTTGCTTCCGAGCCTCCGTGGGGTCAGGTCCATTTCCTAGGACTGATATTTGCTGGGTCCACATTCTCAGACTTTCTGTGTCTGAGCTCACACACCTGCTTTGTTCAGGCAGGTGCTATACTGATCTCTTCATTTCTTCTAAGAAATTAAGAGGCAAGTCCAGAGTCAGACGTCAGGAAGAAGTAGGATGAGAATTTGAAGACTGTGATCTGGCAACAGAGACCTGAAGCGTTCCTTTGCTCCCCCTGCCTTGCTCTATGATACAGTGATGGTTCCCAAAAGCCTGGGCTGCCTGGTGATGGACTGAATATATGAACTTGTCTAGTGGGCGTTAAGTGAGTTTAGATCAGAGGTGCTGCTGCTACCTCTCATGGATGTGAGCGTCTACCTACAAACTCCCTCTGATTACCCACGTTCCAGCATGTCCCTGGAATGCTGTCCCTCCTACGCCTTTAATTCAAAGCATTTATTTATTTTGCTTTGCTTTATTCCCCAAAGGATTAGGGTTGACCTACAAGAAAAGACTCAATAAAGTCATAATAAAATATAAATAAGAACAACAAGAGAAGACGCTGTTCACATCACGATGCTGTGTTTTCTGCATCCCGTGGCCCTTCATGGACCAGACTATCTTTGCTTCTCTAATCCTTCTGTGCAGAAAGGTCTGGCCCATTGTGTTCTAAGACACACACACCATGCTGGTGACCTCGATGGAAGGATACTAGGCGCCCCCAGGCTCCCCCGTGCATGCATGATCAGTAGATTCGCATCCCAATCAAAGTAGCTAATTTGAAAGGTGAGTCAGTCTTCCTTATCCTCTCATCTTCTCTCTTGATCAGCTTCCTCATGCTGACCAGACGGTTCTGCCTTCTGGCCTTAACCCAGTGGCTTTGCAGGCATAAGGAGAAGATCATCATAGCGGGCAACATGGAAACTCTCATGGGTAGAGCAGCAGCATGTGCCATGAGACTCTGCTTGGGTTAAGGCTGCCCTGGCACTGAGGGGCCTTCTCCATCCCAGGGTCTGTGCCTGATTCCCCGGTCTGTGGAGTCGTGAGGCACTGGTCCATCCCAGTTCCCCCCAGATGATGCAAGACCATCTACCACTTTGATTCCTTTTCCTTGCCCCAAGGAAACATCATCCTGGGGTTGCCTCTCATCCAGAAGTTGTCTAGGCCCAGTGGGACCAGGGGAAAGGGCGATGGTGCTGAGCTGTGAGGATTACAGGTTGTGTTGCTGGGAGGTCTTGGGACCTGAAGGAGCCAGGAGGGAGCTGGCTTGTGTGAGCTCAGAGGACATCACTGTGATGGCCACAGTGACGTTTCCCTTTTTGTCCCCAGCCCAGCGCATTGAGCACACTGCAGCCTCGTTTGAGGAGGCTGTGAGACTAGTAAGTGTGACTGTGCAGGGGACTGAGATGAGACACCTGTGGGCTCCAGTGAGTAGACTGAAGAAGATGTTTTGATGGATGTGACACTTGTCATTCCTTGGGGGACTGGGAGAACTGGGTTGGAAAATTCTTAGGCAGGAATCTTGCAAAGTCTTGGAAAGGGCCCAGTCTTGCTCTTGACCAGCTCAATGGCCTTTGACAAATTTGCAAGCAACTGGAACAGGACTCATGATACCTGCCAGGTATTTGAGGATGACAAGATCTATTTTCAAGGTGTCCAGCACCTGTATGAGCCCAACATCCATGGTTCCCCTCCCATTCTCCTCTTGCTTGGAAGAAAGGTCTCATCTCAGTTCATCTGTGCTCCGTAACAAATACTTTGGATGGGTGGTTTATAAACAGCAGAAAAGCACAGCAGAAATGCACAGAGTCACGGTTCTGGAAGATGGTAAGTCCAAGACCAAGGTACCAGTGAATTCAGTGTCTGGAGAGGGCTCTGCTTCTGTTTCTGGGATGGTGCCTTCTTGCTGTGTCCTTCAAAGGAGGCTGGGTCCTCCTTATAAGGTGGAAGGTGGAGGGTGGAAGAAAAGGCAGCCCTCTGAAGCTCCTTTTATAAAGTCACTGGGTCCACTCCTGAGGACTCCTTCTCTTAATATGATCACATGGGATTCTGTCATGCTCCTACTCAATATCCTTCCATGGCTCCTCATGGCCCTGATCAATCCTACACTTTCCTGCCTGGTCTTCAAGGCCTTGAGTGACCCAGTCCTATCCCTTCTTTATTGTCTTCTCACTCCTGCTTACCGGATCCACTCATCCTCTGAGGTTCAGTTGTGGCTTTGTCTTTTCTAGAAGTCCTAAGTAACACCTTCTGAGTTCCCTGGTCCCCGTGGTTCCCTGTATCAGCACATTTCATCCTTCTCTCTGTCTGGATCCCCCACGATCTTGAGTCATGGCCAGGTCTGCCCTATTCCCTTTGTCTCCAGGATCCTAGCAGTGTCTGGCACTGAGTGGCTGCTCATGAATCCTTTCTGCATGAATGATCAAGTGAATCAAGAGGGTCTTTAACATCCTCTTGGAAGTCTGTTACCTCCCCTGACACCAGTTGGGGAGCTGTGTCTCCCACTGTGGCTTTAGAGACCCGGGAACGGAGATTTTACTGCTTAGACTCAGCACATATTTCTATTCTGTATGTTCCTATTTCCGGCTTTTCTATTCCACTGCCTGATATTACAAGAGCGCTCCACTCTTCCGTATCCCTGAGCCCACCCACCCTGTATCTGATGCTCAAGACCCTCCGATGCTTCAGTAGGAGGCTTTTCATCTTCCAGACACAGCCATCTCCGAAATGCTTTTCAAAGCTGCTTGACAGTGGAAAGCTGTGGCTTTGATGTCTCTGTTAGCTTCTCTGTGGGGGACAGGCCAGCTCACTCAGGTCTCAAGGGCCTGGGGACAGGGAGGCAAGCCTGGGGGTGTGTGGAGGACCAATTGCCAATCAGATGGGACTGAAAGTGACAAGGAGGCAACCCTATCCCGGTCACCAGGTTCCATCCTCTGCCTACCTTGGCCAGCAAGTTCTCCCCTCTGGAGTGGACCCCATGGCTTCTGCTCAAACCCTGGCTTTGGGACTTGCTGGAATATGTCCTAGCTACAGCCCTCAGTGGCAACTGCCTTTGGTCAAAAGGAGCTACCTCACCCAAGCATAAGGCCACTCCGATGGCCAGTGACGGGATGATGGTGTGGGGGGCAGTTATAAAGTCCTGCCCTCCTGGCCTCAATTTAGGACAACTCTAAGGGGCCATCCTGGCTCCAGATCTCCCCTGGGGACATCTGTAGCCACCATTACCACCCACTGTGGTCAGCTCTACCAACCCCACCCTCTCTCCCTTTCTGGGTGTCTCTCCTAGGCCCACTAGGCAGTAATGTCTGGCAGGAGACCCTCTAATCTAGTGGGAAACAGGGGCCAACCAGATCACCTTTGCATGTGTTAGGTGACAGGGGCTTCCTGGCCCCAGTGCGGGTGGAGCGGTGGAGAGTGGGTGTGTGACAAGACAGCCCAGAAAGCATCCGCTGCTGTGGACCTGGAACACGGCCATGAGCCTAGCTCCCCATCCCTCCTCTGTCCCTGGCTCCTCCACTGTGGCCTGGGACACAGGCTGAGGCCTTGTTTAAGGCACCACTAGCAGGAGCAGTACCTTTTACAGCTGTCCTGAGATTTTTCCCAAGAGAGGGACATGTTTAGGAATGGCAGCCAAAGGGAAGCGAGACGCAGGCTTGTTAGGAGCTGGGCAAGCATGTGGTGGCGACTGGGATGCTGTGTGGCCATTAGGCCTGAAGAAAGTTTCCTATGTCCTCCTGATGTCTCCAGCATGGTCACATCTGCAAAACAGGATGGCCACCCTCACCCTGCCTCTTCCCGGATGCAGGAAGTACAGGAGAGTGAGCCCAGGACTCTAACACGCAGAGCTGCCTGCTACCAAGGACATCTCAGGGCTGAACTCTCAGATGATCAGGGCTTCCTTCCTTGGGAAAGAGACTGTAGTGGGGAGGGGGTGACTAGAGGGGCAGAAGGATAGACCTCTTTCCCATGAAAGTCCCTTGACTCCGCTGCTGCCCATGGTGCCACGTCAGTGGCCGTGTGGCATCTGGGCCCCCTTGGCTGTCCCTTGAAAGACCTCCTCCCCCTAAAGACAAGCCATCTGGCAGCTGCTCCTGCTGCTATCACCTCTGCCACAGGCACCTGTCTGCCAGCAGAGGGGCAGAGGGAGGGCTGCCTGGTGCTCACCCTGGGGAGCCTCTTCCACTGTCATCCTTGTCCTGATAAACTTATGGCACTTGGCAGAGGAGAGGGTGACAGGTCCCAGCTCTCTATTGGTGGCATTGCCCCAGGCTTTCTGTATTCTGAGTCCTTCTTACCCTCCCTGTAGAGGGGTGATTATACTTGATTTATGGATGAAGAAATAATGGGCAGAAGGTTTAAGTTCAAGGTCACCAAGGCGGTGGGTGGAAGTCTGAGCCAGATTTAAAACTCAAACCCACCTGACTTAGTCCTGCTCTTTCCCTCCTGCATCGCAGCAAGTTTGAAATTCACCTGGTGCCAGTTCACCTGGGCTCAAAGTCCCCACTGCCACTATGGAGGGACTAAGTGTGCCACTTGACATGTGAGGTGGGCTGCTCACGTCTCATCTTCACTGTGACCTGCTATGGGCTGTGCATTGTGACCATCCTAATTTTAGAAAACAGGAAATGTGCCCTGTGAGGCCTTCTTCCACCTGGCCTGGCATTCCCATGGCGCCCAGAGAAGCCTCTACTCCCAACCCCTCACACTGCCATGGCTGGTCCCCCATTTTCCATCTGTGGTTGGAGGGGATATCACTGCCAGTGTGGAGAGGTAAGTACTATATGCTAGAATTTCTGGTGACATCCAAGGAGCCACGTTGGAGTTTTCTGGACAGAGCAATTCTAGCATTTCATGCAGTCAGTGCCTGCTGAGGGTGGCTCTGTTTTCCATTGTCTTTCCCTGGTGGAAATTGGGGAGTGGGCCTGGGGCTGAGCAGCCGTGAGAAGGGAGGATTGGAGGCATGACTGGCCACTTGGGTTCATTTCTGACCCCTGTTGGTTGCCCCTCCAACAGCCTCTGCACTGAAAGATGCAGTGAAAAAGTAAAACAAAACTGGGTCCCGGGGCTGGGAGCCACCGGCTTCAACCAGAGGCGGCCTCTGCAGGTGTGGGATAGAGCCCCCAGCAGCCTCCCCACCCTGCAAAAGGAAGTTCCTAGGAGGCAAAAAACGAACCCTCACCTTGCCTCTTCCTCCACCCCAGGACTCCCTGCTCCTGCCAGGTAACACGTCATGGTACTAATGAATGCCTCGTTCTCACTTAGCAGATTCCAATTTTAAGCAATTGCTTGAATCAAAGTTATTAATTGGGTCCTTAATACACTTCAGAGTTGAAGCTGGTTTTGATTAGTCTCCATCACTATTAAAATGGAAAATACATTTTCCACTGAGTGGAGATTTTCTTCAGTGGTGGCCAGGTTGCTAACGAACACTTGTCATCGTCTCAGGACACAGAGCCATTCTGGACCTCCCCCTAATGTTACTCCTTTTCTGTCTTCAAAGGAGTTTTTCACGATCACAGCTCTTCTATGGCCAGTTACCCAGTGGACACCCTCAAGAGTGGATTAAACAATTCCTCTGGCCATTTTAAAATAAAACTTAGAACATTCCGAAGAGCATCAAGTAAAAAAAAAAAAAGCCATTCTTCTATTTCCACTGTCAAATTTATCATAGTTGCCCCTGATTACACAGGTATTATACGACAACAGAGCTCCTTTACCCTGTGAGAAAATTTAGAATACAACAGACAAATCTCAGGTCTCCATCTCTCTAAATCCTAATCCCTTCTCTTTTCTCCAGTAAAATACTCTATAATGATTTTGATGTATTTAGTCCCGAGGGGGGGGGGGAAGAAAAGGCTTTTACATGCACTCAGATATCCATAGGAAATAATAACATCCCCATGCGTATTTCCCTCTTTATAAATGGAATTATGCTATTCATATCATTCTATAACTTGCTTTCTTTCGATGGACAATGTGATTTGTAAGCCTATGTCCAAACTGCCAATTCTCATTCACTTCTTTTAACTGCTGTGCTCCCCATGTTTTAAAAAGCCCATTCCATTAATGGACAGGCAGGTTATTTCCAATTTTTCTTTGCTGTCCTAAGCAGTGCTACAGCGTGCGTCCTTCTGCAGGGGCCTTTGTGCACACGTGTGCAGGGGTCTCTGGGACACCCTGAGCAGCAGTCAAGTGATGTTATTCTCAGTTTCAGTGGAAGCTGCTGTCCAGAGTGGAGATGCTAATTGTAACCCCTGAAGCTCCCCAACCCCTCCAGCAGCCTGTGAGAGTTATGCTGTCCCTGAGTCATCACCTGCATTGATAGTGTGTGACTTTTGTCAGTCTGAGGATGCGTTGCAGCTGCTTTGAAACCAGGTAAGTTCCTGGAACTCACCACTGTTCCTCCTCTTACGCCAGAAGAAGGATAACAAAAAGAACCTGTTGCATAGAGTGGTCCCCTCGCCTGCTTATGGGGAAGGGACTGGCCAGCCAGGTGATGGACATCACTGATAGACATCAGCGCAGGGTGGGACATAGACCTCTGTCCCTCCCATCCCTACCAGGCTGCTTTCTCTTCCTAAAGTGAGCTCCTCATACAGTCTAACAGTGTGCTGAACACCTGGGGTGGAAACTGTCTTGGGCAGCATCAGGAAATTAGACCTGCCCCAGACCCATATCCTGTAACTGACTCCACTCAGCATGTTGGGCTGGGAGGCCCTGGATGCTATCCCACCTGACACCTCTCCCTGAGGACAGCTTTGACCTTGATCCTTAGTGAGCAGGAGCTCGTGTGGCCCCTTTTAGAGGTACAGTGCTGGGACTGCATCCTTTATGAAGTGTGGGGCCAGTCAGTGGTCACTGCTCTTACTTCCAAACTGCTCCGAGTCAATCAGTCGAGAGGGGATTATTATTATTATTTTTCATTCCTCTGGGATGTTGGAGTATTTTGAAAAGAACAAAGGCCTCATCTTTGCGACAAGCTGCGCTGAGGCGGAACAGCTCATTTTTTACACATCTGCCTCTGAGATATTATTTACCTAGTTAAAAAACAATCGCAACAAACGTTGGCACAGGCTGGGCTCCGGCACCTGCAGGTCTTAGAGGGACCAGCTCAAAGACCCTGGAACAGCCAGGACCCAAATGAGAGTGGGATTCTCTATGGTCAGTTTCCAATGGGACCCTGTCGTGCCTTTGGGGAAGTGACCATTTCCTTGATGGTGTGATTTGTGGGAGGTGACTCTGGGATCACAAGTCTCATTTAGGAGCCACAGGGATGGGGTGGGGGTGGACCAGCTTCATTCCACTGGACTCTGTTTCCAGTGGAACTGTTCCCATTCTTGAGGGGGGCATCAAGGTTACTTCTATTTGCAGATTTTTGTTTTCCAAACATACCAAAGAGCCGTCCTGAAGAAGTGATTTCTGTTTAACATGAAGCTGGGGAAATGGTTCTTGTTTATTAAAGCATACGCACCGACAAAGCCCGCTTGGCTCTGTATTACCAGAATCAGCCTGGAGGCCAGGAGGGGGCAAGGAGATTTTATTTTATTTATTAAAGGAAACAGATTTTCTACCTGCTTCATGACTGCAGGGCCAGATCCTCTGAAGAATGATTGCATCCTGGTGGGGGGGGGGATAACCCTGTCTAGGGGGGAGCGGAGGAAACCAAGACTTGCCCAGCCCTCTGTGTTCCTGACACTCCCGCCCTCCATTCCCTGTGGGCTGCCCCTGCTCCCCAGGTGCTACTCTCCACTGGGCACTGGGCAGGTGCTCAGTAACCATATTGCAAAGAAATGAAGGAAGGTTCTCCTCCAGCCCCACCAGCCTTTGTTGGAATAGCCCCCTCGTGTAAACCTTTGGACTTGAACATGCCACATCAATCTCCCGAGTGCGACTGTGTACCGGCTGGCATGTTTGCAGCCACCCCTAATTTACCTGTTCTTTTGGCCTTGTCTGCTGATTAAAACCTCACCTGGAGGTGTATCTCACCTGAGCCCCCTCTGTCCTTTTACAGCATCCTCCCTGTTCCCTCTGCCCCTACGCTCCTTGTTGGCTTTCATGGATGTAAGGTCCTTGGGTTCTCCTAGGAATATGGTGGCCATGTTGGGTGCTCTCATCCAACACTCCCACAGCTACCCACCCTCCAGGGCCCCCTTCCCTGAGTGCTACGCTCGCCTAAGTTACGCTGTGTAAAATGCAGAAGTCAGCAGAATGCCTCGGGATGGTGTTCGAATTTGTCACTTGGGCTCCTGTCCAGACTCATGGTCCCCCTGAGCTTAGACTTCCTGTGTAGGGACAGTCTTCAGCAAGAAGGAAGCAAGCCCCACACACCTTGCCAGGTGCATTCCAGGGCTCCATTAGTCCAAGTTTCCATTCATTTTTCTCTTCTCTTCTCCTCTCCCAAAGGGAAGATTGACAGCATTGACATGGAGACTGGAAGTTGAGCATCCTCAAAGTGAGGCTGGAGGTGCGTCAAGGACAGTCCTAAGAATGGGAGGCCAGGGTGAGTCTTCAGGTGGAGGTGAAGAGGCCCGGGCTTGGCAGAGGGCAGGATGTGGAGCTGGACTGCAGCCACAGGCTGAGTTCCACAGGCTGTTCTATCCATTCAGGGCCTTCAGCCTCTTCTTCTCAGGCAGGAGGTGAGATGGCCTGAGGCCAGAGGAGCAGCCAATGACAAAAGATGAGCCTCAAGGCAGAGAGGGGAGCAAGGGAGTAGAAATTCACTTGAGGCTGCACCTCTGAGCTCCAGTTCTCAGCATGGGGACCAGCTCTTCCTCAACATGGGGATCAGCTCTTCCATTTCAAACTCAGACCTGCTGCGTGCGGTTGAGGGTTTTGGTGGCAAGTCTATCCCTGAGCCCTGCAGGGTCCTCCTCAATCCTGCCTCTCAGATTCCCAGATGTGCTACCTGACCCTTCATGCCCGATGCAAATGGGACATGGCCTCACCCAGGCCTTGTCTGATGAGTGGGACCCTGAGGGTCCCATTTCTTCCTCCCCTGTTTTCTTAGTCTGTATCCCCCTCCTGTACCACAGTCCTTCCTCTGGATGCCACCTGGGCATGGTGGGGACCCCCATCTTTCCTTGCCATTTGAAACAGACTCACAGTGGTGTTTTCAAATACCAGTAGCCGCAGCCCTTTTCTTGGAATGAGGCACAAATTCAACGACCATTTCAGAAAAACTTTATATCATGTTTATTTCTTCAGTTTATCTGTGAATATTTATTTAAAAATGAGCAACTAATATAAACACATAAAAAGATAGATTAAATGTCACCAATATCTGTCATCAGAATAATGCCCCTGATTCTTCATTTACTCTGGAAAATTTATAGAATTTTGATCACCCATGGAACTAGGTCAATATGTTGTAAATTTCCAAATGAATTTTATCACCTATAAGTTTTTGTGGGGTGTCATTAAAACAGTTGTCACACCAGCATGGGCCCCATCTTTCTCAGAGTTTATGGTGATAATTATGACAGCTCCTGTATCCTCACAAAGAGGGAGGTGCTGTCCCCACTTTATAGGCAAGGAAACCGAGGCTCTGAGAGGTCAAGCAACTGGCTGGAGTGAACTTGAATCTGAGCTTATGTTTGTTTGTTTTTAATAATAGCAAAATGCTTTTCCAGCCTTCTGATTTACATAGCACATCCTTTTTTCTGGTCAGTATTGCTGTTTGACAAATTACAGTAACACTTAGAAGCTTCAAACAATAGTTTAATTGTGCTTAGAGAGTGTATGGGTCAAGAATTCAGATAATGCAATGGGGACCTTTTGCTTCTTCTCTGTGATATCTGGTGCCTCAGTTGGGAAGACTCTGAATCTAGGGACAGGATGATGGGGCCTGAAATCACCTAAGACACATTCATTCATTCATTCATTGGCTCATTCCTCCATTCATAGGGCTTCCATCTGGGCTGGGATGACTGGAAGGCCAGAGTTGCCAACTGGACCACTTACATGTGACTTCTCCATGTGGCTGGACTTCCTCCCAAATAATCTCTTGAACTTCTTACATGGCAGCCCAGAGCTCCAAGCTTGAAGTTTCAGGGAATAAAGTGAAAGAAAGTTGCATGGCCTTTAGTGACCCAGCCTTGGAGCCACAATGGTGCCACTTCTACTGTCTTCCATTGTCAACACAACGAACGGCGTGCCGACTTAGATCCAAGGTGAGGAGATGGAGGCCAACCTCTTGATGGGAGGAGGTGAAGGCTACATTGTAGAAGAGGATTTGGAGAGAGGGTGAATGTGGTTGTTGGAAAACACAATCTGCTGTACTACTAAGCCCAGCATGGTGAGAGGGTCAGCCCACTGGCCACCGAGAAGCTCTGTAATGGGCTCCCTTCATCAATACAAATGCAGCCCCAGTACCGCAGTCTTGTCAGGAGACAGGACGGGTGGAACACTCCATTATTAATTGTATTTCCTGTTAGAAGTTCAGGCACACACACACAGAGCCGAGAGGAATATAAAATAGTTCTATCCTCTGTGTTCAACTATCTTCCAGCGTGGGTCTTCTGATCTTGGCTCTAAGACCCATGACCCCATGTGACCCTGCCTCTGGTGGCCACTTGTTTATGAACACTTCTCTCCTTTGGATTGTCTGTCTTGCTTCTGCTCTAGGATGCCTTGATCTTCTGACCCTGTGGGTTCCTTTCTTCCTTAGGTCTGTCTCTGGTGTAGGTCTTGTTCTTCTCTGTAGGACAATGACGGGGAACAGGCTTGGTTGGCCCTTTAACCTGACCGAAGCTGATCTTCCTTCACGGTGTCTGTGATGAATGTCTGTTTTCTTTGCTGCCTTGACCGAATGTCTCCTTTTACTGAGGCCTTGGGAAGGGGTCCATTCCAAGAAGAGGGACTAGTGCAGAGGAGGAGAAAGAGTCTCTCCTACTTCATAAGGAAAGGATCTTTTTCTTGGTGGTTGTTTCTTTTCCTTTTTCTTTTTTCCCTAAGCTACCACCCCAGTGTTCTGATTCATGACAGGAAAGATAGATATTTCCCTACCAGCTCAGATAAAGAGTGGGAGAAGCTGGTCCATTGGATTGCTTAGCACTTGCTGGTGCTAAGAATCTAGTTGAAAACTCCTGCCACACCCAGGTAGAAGATCACCCTTCTTTGCCCCAAGCTGGGTGACTAGCATTCTAGCCCTGAGCCACTTTACTTTCCTGCCCTGCCTTGGTTTTTAAAATGGGTTTGGTCTTATTTCAATTGGTCTACACTCAATTCCAATTCACCGTGTGTGTGTGTGTGTGTGTGTGTGTGTGTGTGTGTGTGTGTGTAGTGGCCAAGAACAGGATGCTGCTGGCCCACATCACACTCCCATCTCCAGGGAAATCAGTTCTCAATCTGGGTGAGCGTGAGACAACCTGAGATGGAGGAACCCAAGGGACCCCAAGGGAGGGGCCTGTCACTTGCCCTGGAAGTGGTCCGGATGAGCTGGAAGGCCCAGGGCAGGCTGTCACCGTGAAGACCGTGGGGAAATGGATTTTTGTGAGCTGCTCTTGTCCATGCTAAAGAGACTTCCTCTGGCCCTGCTGGGTCTGCCTCTCTTGAGGGCTCTAAGGAGAGCTGGGTCTTTCCAGGGGAGTTCACAGCTTTATTATGAAGAACAAAGAGAAAAGGGGGACAGAAGTGGAGGGAGAGGGTGAAAGGCTGTAGGATCTACAATGTCTGGCACGGTCAGCGGGTATGGGTATTGGGGAAAGAGCTGAGAGTCAGGATTGTGAAGTCCCCAGAAGCTGCAGGGTGGGGAACACAGGAAGGGGATCCTAGGAAGTGTTAGCTGGGAGACAGTTATGACTTGGAAGCTCTTTAGGGTCTTGGAGAGGTGTGGGTGGAGACTTGAACTCCTTCATTTGCTGGAAGCAGGTGTGGTTCTTCACATGCAGCACAGCCCAAGACCAAGGTCAGGCATCTGCCCCTTGTGGGGCGGGGGCAGAGGTTCAGTCTGGTTGTAGTAGAGGGTGAGCTGTGCAGCATGGCTGAGATGAGTCTGGAAGAAGTTCCTACGTAGGCAACCTGATGGGCCATTGGATGTTGGGCTTTAGCCATGGATAGCCACCGAAAGGTCAGGTGGGACAGTGATTTGGTCAAAGGATCTCAGACGGCAGCATTAGATCAGAGGGTGAGGACTGGTGGATTCAGTGATCTCTCTCTCTCTCTCTCTCTCTCTCTCTCTCTCTCTCTCTCTCTCTCTTTTAAAATTGTGGTTAAGCAATCCCACACGACAGAAATGTTACCATCTTAACCACTGCCGAGTGTCTAGTTCTGCAGTGTGAAGTACATTCACTCTGTTGGACAGCAGAGTGGGTCAGCTATACCCTTGTGGGTCTGCCTTATTTCACTTGGTATAATGTGCTCAAGGCTCATCCATGTTGTATCCTGTGACAGAATTTCCTTCCTTCTTAAGGCTGAATAATATTCCTCTGTATGTATGCTCCACATTTTGTTTAACCATTCGTCTGTTGATGGGCATTTGTGTTGCTTCCACCTCGTGTCTGTTGTGCATAGTGATGCTATAAACATGGATGTGCGCATATCTCTTTGAGACTTTGCTTTCAATTCTCTTGGATAAGTAGCTAGAAGCAGGATTGCTGGATCAGATGGTAGTTCTATTTTTAATTTTTTTGAGTAACTGCCACACTGTTTTCCGTAGTGATCGCACCATTTTACAATCCCACTGACATCGTACGAGGCTTTCAATTTCTCTGATTCTTGCCAACACTACCTAATTTCTGCTTTTTTTTTTTTTTTTAAATAGTAGTCATCTTACTGGGTATGAGGCGATATCTCATTGTAGTATTGATGTGCATTTCTTTGGTGACTAGTGTTATGCTGAACATCTCTTTTTCTTTAAAATTTTTAAGTTGTCAATGGACCTTTATTTTATTTATTGATGCACGGTGTTGAGAATTGAACCCAGTGCCTCACACATGCTAGGCAAGCGCTCTGCCACTGAACTCCAGCCCCAGCCCTGAACATCTCTTAATATGCTTATTGACCACCTTTTTTTTTTTATCATCTTTGGAGAAAATTGATTCAAGTCATTTGCTCATTTAAAAAATCAGGTTATTGTTGGGGCTGTGGCTCAGCGGTAGTATACTTGCCTAGCATGTGCGAGGCACTAGGTTCAATTCTCAGCACCACATATAAATAAAAAATAAATAAAGGTCTATCAACAACTAAAAAATAAAAAAATTTAAAAATCAGGTTATTTGATTTTTTTTGGTTGTTGATTTATAGAATTTCCCTCCCCCATATTATGGATCTCAGTATCTTATTAGATTAGTGATTATTGAATATTTTCTCCTATTCCATTTTTTTGCCCTTTTACTCTGTGGATTTGTTTTTTTTAATTTTTAAAAAATATTTATTGTTTTTAGTGTTTGGCGGACACAACATCTTTCTTTGTATGTGGTGCTGAGGATCGAACCTGGGCTGCACGCATGCCAGGTGAGCGCGCTACCGCTTGAGCCACATCCCCAGCCCTCTGTGGATTTGTTGATGCACAACATTTTAAAGTTTGATGTAATCCCATTTCTCTCTCTCTCTCTCTCTCTCTCTCTCTCTCTCTCTCTCTCTCTCTCTCTCTCTCTTTTGTGGCCTGTGATCTTGGTGTCACATCCAGGAAATCATTGCTGGATTCAGTGCTAAGAATCTTTCCTTCTGTTTCCTTATTGGAATTTTATAGTTTTTGGTCTTGGACTTTCTAGGTTGGGCCTTCAGTCCATTGAAGTTAATTTTTCTATATAGTGTAAGACAAGAGTATTAGCTTCCCAGGCTGCCACCACAATAATACAGACAGGGTGACCAGCAGCAGATTTATTTTCTCACAGCTCTGGAGGCTGGAAGTCCAAGATGAAGGTGCCACTAGTTTGGCACCTGCGTTTCAGACTCCTCCCTACTGTGTCCTCACATGGCCTTTTCTCTGCCTATGTGCTGGACAGAGTAGGGTAGTGCAGAGGAGATATTCTGGGTATGTGGATAGCAGTTCCAGTAGATTAGGGTTCTACTCTATGACCTGTTTTAACCTTATTTACCTCTTTAAACACCTGTCTCCAATTGGGGAAATGGGGAGTTAGGACTTCAACATTTGGAGTGAGAGCTTCAACATACGTATTATGGGAGAACACAATTCAGTCCAATACACTATGAATCCAACTTCATTCTTTTGCATGTGGATATCCAGTTTAACCAACATAATTGGTTGAAGAGACTGTCCCTACTGAGTGATTTGACACCCTTATCAAAGATAATTTGATCATGTGTTTGAGGGTTTATCTCTGGGATCTCTATTCTATTCCATTGGTCTGTATTTTGTCTTTATGCCAATATCACACACTACTGCAGCTTTATAAGACATTTTGAAATCAGGAAATGTGATGCTGTTGTTCTTTTTAAAAAATGCTTTGGCTATTTTGGGTCCCTTTGAATTCCATACAAGTTTTAAGATGGAATTTGCTGTTGGGATTGGGATCTTGACAGGAATTGCATTGATCTGTAGTGTTGGTATCTTAGCAATATTAAGCCTTCCAATTCACGAACAGCAAATGTCTTCATATTTTTACAAGACATTACGTTTATGTCTGGTGTCCTTTGTTTAAATTTGAAAGACTTTCTGTGGCATTCAAGCCTTTCTTGAAGGGCAGCTGTAGTGGTAATGAAACTCCCAAGTTTTTGTTTATCTGGGAAAATTTTATTTCCTCTTTTATTGGTACATATTAATTATGCAGAACAGTGGGTTTCATTGTGGCATACCTGTGCATACATAAAAACACGATTTGATAAACTTCATTTCTGCCTCAGTTTTGAAGAATAGTTTTGCAGATACACTATTCTTAGTGACCATTTTTTTAAAGCATTTTCAGTTCATCATCTCACTGCCTCATAGCCTGTCAAGTGACTGCTGAGACATCTGCTGATAATCTTAAAAAGCTTCTTTGTATGTGATGAACCACTTTTTTCCTGCTGCTTTCAAGATTCTTTATCTTTGACTCCTGACAGTTTGATAAAAATGTGTCTTGGTGTTTCTGGATTTATCCTAGTTAACTGAGTGTTATGGTTTGGATGTGCAGTCCCCCAAAAGCTCATGTGGGAGACGATGCAAAAAGGTTCAGAGAAGAGCTGATTGGGTTGAGTCTTAACACAATCAGTGATTTAATCCCCTGATAGGGATTAACTGTGTGGCAACTTAAGTGGTAGGGTGTGGCTGGAGGAGGTGGGAATTGGGGGGCATGGCTTTGGGTATATATTTGTATCTGGTGAGTGGAGACTTTCTCTGTTCCTGATCACCACCACATAAGTGGCTTCCCTATGCCACACTCTTCTGCCATGTTGTTCCTTTCTCACCTGGAGCCCTGAGGAATGGAGCCAGTTGTCTATGGATTGAGACCTCTGAAACCATGAGCTCTCAAATAAACTCTTCCTCCTCTGCAGTCGTACTGGTTGGGTCCTTTAGTCACAGCAGTGAAAAAGCTGACTAAAACGCTGAACTTGGATGTGTATGTCCTTTTCTCGGATTTGGGAAGTTGTTGGTCATTATTTCTTCAAATAAGGTCTCTGCCCCTTTCTCTCTCTCTCCTGGTTCTAGGATTTCCATAATGCATATTTTGGTATGCTTGGTAATGTCTCATATGTCCCTTAGACTCTGTTCAGTTTTCTTCCTTCTTTTTTCTGACTCAGTGATCTCAAATGAACTGTCTTCAAGTTAGATGATTCTTTCTGTGCCCAAGCAGATCTGCTATTGAACAACTTTAGTGAAATTTTCAATCCAGTTAGTGTATTTTTCAGCTCCAGATTTTCTGTTTGGTTCTTTAGTTTCTTTTTGTTGATATTCTCATTTTGTTCTAGCATACTTTTCTGATTTCATTTAGTTGTCTATGTTTGTTTTCTTTTAGCTTATTGAGGATCTTTTTTTTTTAGAATTTTTTTTGAGAGAGTGAGAGAGGAGAGAGAGAGAGAGAGAGAGAGAGAGAGAGAGAGAGAGAGAGAGAGAGAGAATTTTTTTTTCAATATTTATTTTCTAGTTCTCGGCGAACACAACATCTTTGTTGGTATGTGGTGCTGAGGATCGAACCCGGGCCGCACGCACGCCAGGCGAGCGCTCTACCGCTTGAGCCACATCCCCAGCCCTATTGAGGATCTTTAACATGGTCATTTGGAATTCTTCATCAGGAAGTTCAACAATCTGAACTTCCTTGGGGTTGGCTTCAAGATATTTTGTTCATTTGATTGGGCCATGTTTTCCTGTTTATTTGTGTGCCTTCCCAGCTTTTGTGATTTGGGCATTTGAAAAAAAACAGCCACCTCTCCTGGTCTTTATGGATTGGCTATGTGACCAGGAAAATTTTACCAATCAGCTTAGCTGGACATTTTGGGACCTCTCAAATGTTTTCTGGGGATGTGTTTTCTCTGAACTTGTACACGTGCTTTTAACATGTCAAATTCTCTAATTCTACCTGTTACTTTTCAGGAACACTTTCTCTCCCTCTGATTCTTCCTGTGGAACTGCAGAATCTCTCCCCTTCTGAAGTCCATGGAATTTGTCTGTTTTCAGTGGCTTCCTATTCTGCCATTCCTACCAGAGCTTAAGTCAGGTAAGACAGAAACCAACTCCCCAGGCAACCCTCAGAGAAGCCAGGATGTTGGATGAATGGATGGATCACTTTTTCCCCCCTAACCTGAGGGAGTAACCCCAGCATGGGGGTGCCACACTGCACTGGGCCTAAGAATTTCTTACTATATTCTATGCCCCTCTGTGACATTGTGAAATAATTGTAGTATTTTCTTTTACCTAGTCCAAAGTAAACTAAGTATATATAGTATACAAGTCATTCTAGCAGTTAAACTGTGAGCTCCATGATGTCTAGAAAGGAAGACAAAGCAGTAGTCTCTTCCTCTGACTCCAGCTCCTTCTTTGTTCCAGTCTCTGCTCCAAGCACTTTACTTACATTATCTTTTAGCTTTTTAAAAAACGTTCTTTAAAGTAGGTGGTATTATCCCCATTAGGCAGATGAAGGCATTGAGGCCTAACAAGGGAATATCACTAGCTGTGTTCTGAGCAGTAGAAGCTGTATTTGAACCCATATCCACCCCACTACAAAGCTGGTCCTCTTCCCACATGACATGGGGCAAACGGACCCAATCTTGGTCATATGTATCCTCTACTCCCACTGTGCCCAGCACTTCAGCCAGTGCTTACTGCACCAATGAAGCCAGAGCTGCCACTACAGAGACTCAGAGGAAGCAATCTTGCTCCCTACCTGCCCCACCACCATCTCAGCTTCCTCCTTCATCTGTGTGGCCTTTCTCTTGGTTTATGCACTGGAAATCTGGGGGGCTTCTGAGCCTGAGAAAACCTCACTAAGGAAGAGGAAAAATCTGCCACTAGGTCACACAACACATTTAAACACATTAGGCAGAATCCTTCCCTCCTAGAGACTCTTCCATTTATGGGAAAATTGTTGTAGTGTACTGGTTTCCTTAGCACGAGTCTCTTTGCTGCCATCTGCTGGAAATTATTGGCAATATACACTTTCACTATGATGGTGTGGAAGATACTCCTCAGGTATGACTTCCGCCACTTGCTTGGGGTAGCCATTTTGGAATACGAATCAGGAACATCCTAAAGCCTAGGACAGGAAGTTTATGGATTTTCTTTGCTGTTGGGATTTGTTACTCTGGTCTTGCCTGGTATTTTTGTGCCCACCATACTTGATTTTCCCCTGGGGGCCAGGAGACATTCTTTTTTAAATGCAAGCCATTGGAGGAGGGAAGACCCAGCTTCCCATTAACTTCTTTGACTTTCTGCCTCAGTTTTCCCAGAGCTGACAGCTTTGCTACCTGACCTGGGTCTGATCAGGCCTGGTGCCTTCGCAATTGGGCTGTTTGTGGATCCTTTGTAAATGTCTTGGATTACTGCTTGGAATAGACTGGGCCTAATTGACAAGGACCCTTTGATTGTCTCATCTTGGACTGTGTGTCATTGTCCTTTGGAGCTCAGCCTTGGAATATTCATTTATTCAGCCACTCACTACTTTCCTAACTCAGCAGGTCATTACTAGGTCCCTGCACTAAGGCAGCAGTGTGCCAGGCACTGGGGGATCAAGGGAAAGGCAAGCGAACGAGCACCCGGGATACAACAGAAGCCCCTGGTCCCTGCTCGTCACAGCTTGGCCAGCTGTGATTCCAGCCCTAGCTGTGGTGTGTGGTGGTGAGTTCCCTGGCAGCTCAGACTCACCTGGCCCTTACACCATCTACTTCACAGGTGCACCCGGTGCCTGTTGGCTTTCTGCTTCAGGGCCTTCTCCGTTGTGTGGCAGGGGGTGGGGGTGCCCTCTTGGCCATGCGACTCTGGCAGTTTGGGACATGTGTTAAAAAGAACCTAGTGTTTACTGTGATCAGATATGGGAGACATCCAGATGTGGAAATGATGGTCAGGAAGGAAGAAGGTTCTCCCTGCCGATTCCTGGAAATAGGCCACGTGGTACCCTGACTGGGGCCACCTGGGGGAAGCACAGGGCTGGTCAGATGGACAGAAGAGGAAGAGAGCAGAGTAGGGCCTAGAGCCCGTCCTGGGGATTTCATGGGAGGAATGGGCAAGGCAGGTAGGCACACTGGGTTAGTTTAGGATTAGATGGTTTGAATAATTTGGGAGGGTTCTGGGTGTCTATGGGGGGTGTTCTCTCGTGGCCTGGCACCTGGCCCTAGGTGGCTTAGGGCAGGGGAAATACTGGCTTGGTGTGTGAGAGCTTAATAAAATAGATAGTTAAAGGGTGGGCTCTGGACTGGTTTGTATATCAAAGGCACAACTGCAGGGAAGTCCTTTGCCATTTAGGGATTGGCTAGCTCTGGGAGGGGCAGTCTCTGCAGAATCAAGGTCCCATATGGTTGAGAATCAAGAATAGAGTAAATAGGAAAATCTGGTCCACATGGCGCATTAGTCCCCCAGGGCAATCCTCAGCCAGTGGAGGCTGGCTGGAGGATAGATGCTCCCGGCTCCTGTCCTTTAGGAGTCCAATTCCAGTGGCTTCCACTGCTTCTCATGAGTCCCTGCAGGACCATGCTCCTGTGGCCCGCAGAGCCCTCCACACACCTTTTGATGACCTTGTTCTTCTGGGTGTCACTGCCTCTCATTCCTGCTCCCTGGGAACCTCTCCTAAAGGTGCTATCTGCCTCCCAGTCTTGGCCTCAGCCTGTGCCTCCTGGGAACTCCAATATGCTGCCTGACCCCTGCTGCCTTGGAGCTTTGCACTGGACTCAGGGGAGAGGGTATCAGGAAAGCTACATTGAGAAAGAGACGTTTTTTGTGGCTCCATCATTCATTGGGTGAAAGTGTTGGTGGCAGAGCACCCCGGGCAGGGGGATCTATAGGAGCAAAGGCTCTGAGCTGCCAGGAGGAGCAGCCTGTTAGGAAGCCATCCCAGCAGCCCCCAGAGCCCTGTTGGTGCAGGTTCCATACTCTTTCTGTCCCCGCTGATCCACAGAATCAAGATCCCAGCACGCCTCGCACCAAGGTCCAGGCTTCAGCACCGAGGAGAGTATACCCGAGTGTGGACTCATCCCTGTTTCAGTCCTGGGGTCCCTGAGCTTCTCAAGGAAGTCTCCTTTCTTTCCCACTCCCCCTTCCTCCCTGCTGGCCTGCCTGTTATACAGAAACCCTGGGCGCAGCTCTGCAGCCTGCTGACTACAGGCCATGGGAGAGAGTGGGCAGGGACCTGGCAGGTTGACAGCGGCTTGCCTGGAAGACTTGGAGTGTTCAGGTGTCGGCTAGGAGGAAGGCTCTGGGAAGCACAGAACCCAGGCTTCTTGTGTTTGAGACCAGGCAAAGAAATCAGGCAGCCAGGGAGGTTCTGTCCTTGTCTCTCTGGCAGAGGTAGGGGACAGGAGAAAGGAAGATGAGAGCTGAGTCTGAAGCCACATTGAGCCACTATGCCACAGGTACCCCAAGAAGCTCAGAGAAGTCATTTTGACAGACCAGAGCTCGTGCTCCACTCCCCCCAGAGTCCTCCTTCCTTCCTGGTCTTTGTGGACCCATCCCCACGCAGCCAAGGTGTGCAGAGTGTGTGTGTGCAGGGGTGGACCTGACAGAACTCTTCTCCCTCTCCATGCCTCCTTTTGGCTACCCTCACCTTGGCCTGGGCCACTTCAGTGGAGCCCAGCCTGGGGCACCCACCTCAGGGCTCCACATCAGGCTCTGTGGATAAACTGGAGAAGCCTAGAAGCTTCCTGCACCCCTCACACCAGAAGGGGACCCCGGTGCTCTGCCTGCCTTCTCTTAGAAGTGAATTTTGTTCTTCTGTTCTTTTTAACCCCCATTTTCTCATATGGAATCAAGACTTCCCAGGGCTAAATTCCCCTCTCTGTGCCTCAGTGACCTCATCCATATGGGGAGAATCTCTGGCCCCACATGAGGACTAATTCCTGGAAAACGCCGAGTACCGCTCTGGGCACTGAGGGTGGTGGTGGGGGGCTGTTGGAGTGGGCAGGGGTGGTGGTGGGGGGCTGTTGGGGTGGGCAGGGGGTGGGTGTGCCCCTCAGACCTAAACCCAGTACAGAAAAAGGGACCTCTCAGAGGAGCCCTCCCCTGCCTGAGTTTAGGAGAAGGGTTACACTGGAATTCGGGATTCCACTTTTAGGGACCACTGTCTGGGGCACGAGGTACCATCTCAGGAAGAGAAGCATCTGTTCTTTTGGGGGGAGGGAGATCGTGGGTACTTTGCAGTCCCCATTTAAATGCATAGAGGGGCACACCTTGTTTGCCTAAGGCCTGACGCCAGGTGGCAACTCTTCGGAGCTCAAGGGACAGAGTCGGGTATTTGGGAAGCTCAGGGCTCCCGTGGCGGCGACCTTCAGTCCCCGAGGGTGCAGCGACATGGCAGCGAGGATTCCCGAGGCCGCCAGGGGGCGCTGTGGCCACGCTGCCGTCCGCCGGCCGCCGGGACCCTGCGCCGCGCACCCCGGGCCCCACGCAGCGCAGCCTGGACCCGCTGTGGGCTCCGCAGCCCGATGGGCGGCACTGCGGGGAGCCGCCTGTCCTGGCCGTGTGTGGGGACCAGGCTGAGACAGACCGCCCTTTCGATCTCAGTTTGCGAATCTGCGAAGCGGCACCGCCATTCCACCCACGGCGCGGCGGCCCCTCCTTAGCCCCAGGCCTCGTGGTTTCTGTGCTCAGGGTTACTGGACCCTGGGAATCTGTACCCAACTAAGTCAGGTCCCTTCAGCTGGCCCGCCAGGGAAGGCTACTCCGTCCCTTCTCCCTCCCTCCCTTCCCTTTTCTCTGCCTCCCCCTTCCTCCCATTCCCATCTTTTTCTCCTCTACCTTCCTTCCCTCCCTTCCCTCCCTTCTCTGCTTTCTTCTCTCCCTTCTTTCCTCATTTCCCTGCAGATTGGGCTGAGGACTCAACTGGATTCGGTCTCTTCGCTCCAGAACAGACCTGCTCTCCCGTGTGCCGTCGCAAGGATCCCCCCCCCACCCCACCCCTACAGTTGCCTTTGGCTCCAGGAGCAAAACTTGGACTTTTCATCCTGCTTGTCAACCTGCCTCCTCTCCAGTCTCCTCTGGGCATCCACATCCCAGGAAGGAACAGGACCTTGGGACTTCTCAGTGCCAATCAGATGGGCTGCCCTGAGAGCCACTGTGCCAACAGCATCAGAATCCAAGGGGATTGTGGAGCTGTTTGCTGGGGCCACTTCTGAGCACTGGTTCAGTCTGACTCCTTGAGGTGGGCCCTGAATGCGCATCTTACCATTTCAATTTGGGTGATATTGACCTTTGAGGCTCCAAAGCACCTGGACACTTCAAGTGGGGGCCTCTGAAATGGTGTGGAGAGGTGCAGTAGAGGTGTCAGGCTGAAACCTGTCTGTTTGTGACTAGGTCTGAGCCCAGCAGGGGTGAGTTAGTTCATGGACCCTGGGGAAGAGGGTTGGGAGGCTTAGAGGAGGAGAGGAGGAGGAGGAAGGCATGGTTTGGACCTGTGCAAGGGCAGCTTGTGGGGGTCTGGGCTGGCAGTTTGGAGCTTTGGGTCTTCACATTTTTAGAGCTAATGGAAAAAATGGCCCAGAGAAGGAAACCTGAGCTGGCATGATCAGCAGCAAGGGAGGGCAGGGAGCCTGGGCCAGAGCCCTGCCCCCGCCTCCATCTGGGAGCTGCAGCAGTGAGCTACCCACAATTCTAGAGTGTTCTCCAGGATGAGAGGCCTGTTCACAGCTGGAGCATGGGGGATCCCACTAACCTGTGAGCCTGTCTTTGAAAGCTGAGCGCTGGCCTAGGAGCAGAGGCTGAGGGAAAACCCTGAAGCCTGGGCGCCTCTGAAGGAGCCTGGATGCAGAGGAGCCCCAGGGAGGAGCAGGGGCGGCCCCTTGGCTGTCCGTCTTCACATGCATGGCCTCCTTCCCTGCCAGGGCCTCCTCTGGAGGCCTCCTCAGGGACCTGCTGTCACTGTGTTTCCATGAAGCTAACAAAGTAATGAAAAAAAAAATATTTTTTTTTTTTTCTGAACTGGGGGCTGGCACATTCATATTTTAAAGGCAGATATAAAAAATGTAAAGAGTATGAAAGTGTGATTCTCCCCCCACCCCTGACACTGGCCTCCTAGTTTCTCTTCCTGGAGGCAACAATTAGTACAAACTTCCCGCATAGCTTTCCAGATCCTCTGCAGATACAAACGTGTGTGTCCATCTGTCTCCTTTTAAAAATATAGCACATTATACAGGCTGTTCCACACCTTGCTTTTGACTTAAAAATATATTTTAAAAATATGTCTCAGAGACTGTTCAGCATTACTGTATGAGGTTGCTGTGTCTTAGCTGAGTGGTTAAGAGAGAGTGTGCCTGGGGACACGGCCTGCACTTGAATGGCTGGTGACCCTGGGCAAATTACTTAACCATTCTGTGCTTCAGTTTCCTTATTTTAAAAGCAAAGATAATAATAAGATTACTTATTTCATGAGATGATTGTGAGGATTCAGGGACATACCATTCTGCAGGGAGGCCTGACATGTAGTAAATGCTCAATAAATATTGGTTATTAGGATATTCCCTTCATTTAATTTTAATTTTTTATTTTTTTAAAGTTAATTTTAATTAGCTACTTTTTTGGGGGGATGGAATCAAGGGGTGCTTTATCATTGAGCTACACCTTTGAGATAGGGTTTTGCAAAGTTGCCCAGGCTGGCCTTGAACTTGGAATCCTCCTGCTCAAGCCTCCTGAGGCTTATTTTAATTTTTAAAAATCACTGTTTAGCCAGGTGTGGTAGCTCATGCCTATAATCCAGCAGCTTAGGAGTCTGAGGCAGGAGGATCATGAGTTCAAAGCCAGCCTCAGCAAAAGCAAGGCACTAAGCAACTTAGTGAGACCCTGTCTCTAAATAAAATACATAATAGGGCTGAGGATGTGGCTTCATCGTTGAGTGTCCCAGAGTTCAATCCCTGGTTACTCCCCCCAAACAAAAAAAAAATCACAGTTTAGATTTGAAATGCCCTGCTTTGTAATGAAGTCATGGAAAAAAAACCTTGGTTCTTGGAGGCCCTCTTATATCCTGGCTTAACCATTTGGCAGCTGTGTGCCCTTAAACAAGTGATTTTCTAGCTTCTCTGGGCCTCTCCCAAAGCCATCTGTAGAACAGGGATAAGGATTATTATCATTTGCAAAGTTGTTGGGGGGTCAGATGAGATAATGCTGTTGTGCCACCATCAGTCATGAGGCCCTTAGATGAGCTGAGCCAATGCTGTGCCCTGCCCTTGAATCTCTAGATCTATGAGCTGAATAAATCTCTTTTTTTAATAAAGTCAGTCTGCATTGGATATTAGGTTATAGTCACAAAAAATGGCCTCACCCGCTGCAAGGGTTCCCAGGGGAGGAGACACTAGGTGCTCCTGTGGCTTGAACCTAGCCTCCTGTGGAGACCAGCATGCAGGGAACAGACCACAGGACTGCAATGCCAGAGCCTGTGCCTGTTCAGACCCCCAGCCCACACCTGGCCATGCTGTGGGTGAGCAAAGCCCTGCAGTCCAGGAAGGCGCTGAAACACTGTCACTGAGCTTGGCGAAGTCTCTAGGGGGATCAGATCCAGTGAGGGTTCCTGTGACAACGTGTGGGTGGGATGGAAGTGCTCAGGGCCTGCTGCAGGCCCTGGAATGAATATCCTGATCTCTCTGGAGCGTTTCCTGATGTGGTGTGGGAGGACTGTCTGCAGGGAGGAGGGTGGGTGGGGCCCTTTGGCCCTGGCCTGGTCCCTCTGCGAGGTTCTCCAGCCTTGGCTGCAGGGCAGCTCCTGGCCAGCATGCACAGCTGGATACACTCATGTGCAGCTGTCCGGGGCTGGGGATAGGCCTGGCTGGGGCTGGACGCCTGTGCTGGGAGACCTCACAGGGGCCCTGCTTGCTTAGAGACCAGGATGTCCACTCAGAGCAGGGCAGGAAGGCTGAGCAGAAAGAAAAGAAAGGAATATGTGTGGGGAGGTGGTAGGCTGGGCCAGGACTGTCTTTTGCTCTGAAGACCCTTTTGGTCTTTCCCAGCAAATCAGGAAACCCCGAGGGGAGGCTGGCTTTGCTGTAGTCACTCCAGGTCTAAGTGGAACAGACCCACGGCACACACGTTTTGTTCCTAAACCCATCAAAGGGACTTCAGGCCTGTGCAGGATCCTAAAAATACACAGGGAGCTCGTCTTGGGTTCCACCTTCTCCTCTGATTTTTTTTTCCATGATTTCGATATGACTGCCAATTTGACCTCCCTTGCTCTGACCTCAAGCAACAATGGGCCCCTTTAATAGTCCTGAGCATTCAGATTTGCTGAAGGCCTGGGGAACTTGGGAAGGGAGAGGGCAGGGGTCAGTGGGTTGAAATGAATCATTTTCTGGATGGCAGAACCATCTAGCTCAAGGCCCTCCTCTTACAGCTGGAGAAAACCAGCCCAGAGAGGGGTGGTGAGTAGTCCCGAGTCACACAGAATTCACCCTGAAATGATATATCAAAGGAAGCTTGGGACTTGCTGAGCCCAGTAAAGCTGCCTTACACCCTTCCTGGGACCAACTGGATATAGGTCTAACTTGTGATGGAGCTGCATCCGTGTAGAATGTACAGGTGTTAAGGAGGAGGCACTGGTGGGGCTGGCCGAGAGCAGGCCTGGGCCAGCTCTGCCAACTCAGTTCCCTCCTGTGCGTTATTGGATGTGACTCACCTGGACCCTCAATCCCCTCTTAGAAATCATTGTAATAGTAATGAAGCCCACGCTTGCCATTTAATGAGCACTTACTATGTGCATGATTCAGATTTCACCCCTTTGGCCCTCACATGCTTTTATGCAGGCTGGGTTCCATTCTGCACACGAGGAAACTGAGGCTCAGGCAGGGTAAGTGACTTTTCTTAGATGTGAAATCCGGATTCAAACCCAGGCATTCTGGGTGCTTCTAACCCTCTCACTGGCTGCTGTGTCCTTTGCTCCCCAGACTTGGGGTGAAGCTTTGTGGCTCTTTCTAGTGGGCCTCTCTTCTCCCCTGGAGTCCTGTGTTCTCTACCACTGGGTCCTGGCCCCTGGTGCCAGCCAGAGTTCATCAGAGTTAACTCTGAGAGTGTTCCTATGGGGAGGGTTCTTCAGTGCCCAGCCAGGGGGCAGCGTGGCCCACAGGCAGCCTCGTCCTGTGTTCTCTCCACTGCTGCTGGCTCTGAGCTTCCCTCCCCCAGGATGGTCTGGACTGCTGGCCACTCATGTCTCTGCCAAGGCGAAATTAGAATGTGCAGCTCCTGCAGAGAGGGCGGATTTAACCAAGCTTCCCACTGGCTGGCCTGCCCAGGCGCTTCCAAGAGGCTGACAGGAGGTCGGAGAGAGAGAATCCAGGGCTGATGCCTACAACATTCTGGGCAGCAAGGACATCCTCTGGGCTGGCAGCATCTCAGACACAGTCTGTCCCACATTGGGAGTTGATGGAGGACAGCAGGCACCAAGCTCCTCACCTCCACCCTGGATCGAGTGGGCTTTGCATACATGTCACTAACCGAGTGAGTGGGGTGCTTCTGGAACATTCTTCTCTGGACGGGGGCTTGGTGAGAGCTGTGAGGATTGCTTTGAGCCCACTAATGGGTGCTGCTTCCTGCCGGTGACAGCTGGCCTGTTTCAGGTTTACTTTACTAGGTTTTAAAATTTCCTCTTCCCCAGGCCTGGGTGTTTATCTACTACAGATAAGATAAGGACAGTCAAGTTAGGAGAGGTTTTGCGACAGTAATTGGAGGGCCACCAGCCCCCTCCTCTGAGCAGCTGTGGGATTTCTGCAGTACTTGGTTGGAGTGATTTGCAGGTCTGCTTTCTGTGTAGCAAGGAGAGCAGTCCAAGGGTGGGCTTCTGGCCTTGGTGGTGGGCGAGAAGGGGATGCTTCTGGTGACGTCCTAGAGCGTTGGTGGAAGCTGGAGCCCTTTGCCAGTGTATCCCATGCCCCTGGCTTCTCTCGGTGCCCTGCTCCAAGGTGCCAGGCAGAGGTGGGCGGGGCACCTGGTGCTGGTGCTGGTGCTGGTCTGAGCTGGCCTATGTTCTGGCTCTTGGTTTCTGGCTGTGTCAACAATGGGAAGTAGAGGGTCAGTCTAGAACCACAGACTCTGTTGTCTCACTTCTCAACACTGCTCACTGGTCTTTTCCTCTCTGGCCTGGTGGAGAAGCAGGGTGGTCTGGCCTGGGCCCATGAGGTGCAGGACAGGGGCGTGAAGGCACCGTGCACTCAGGACCTGGGCTTGAGAGTTGGGCACAAGAGACTGAAGTGTGGAGCGGCTTGAAGAAAATCCCAGCTCCACAGAAACCCAGGTTTGAAACTAGTTCTCCCTGAGCAGATGCTGGTCTAACCAGGCGACTGTCTGCACCAAAAGACCATCAAAGTCAGAAGCTAGGCTGTGCAGGATCTTTGTCCTTCTAGAGCATTCTTCTCCCTGCGGTGTACCCAGGGGCTGCTGCAGTGACATGCAACACCTAAGTTCCCTCACCTTTTGGTCCCTAGTTCTGTTTGGACAGTGCGGGGGGGTGGGGGGGTGGGGGTGGGGTGGAGGGTGTGGGGTGGGGGGGGTGGGGGTGGGGTGGGGGGGAGTCTCAGGTGGTGTGGGTGTTTGTTCTCTGTTCCCTCCCTGTGTAAGCTGAAGATTTGTCCCTACAATGCCGGGCTCCAGCTCTTTCCAGGGACCAGATACCCCTCCACCTTCCCCCAGCCCCTGAGGCCCTGGGGGAGCTGTTCCTTGGCTGTTGGAGCTTCTGGGTGCCCCAGCCTCTTTGCTGGTTTACCTTAAACCTTCTGTAAATAACTCTTTAGCGGGTTGAATAATGGCCCCCCAAAAGATATATCCACGTCTTACCCTCGAACCTGTGAATGTGACAGTTCTTTGGAAAAAGGGTCTGTGCAGGTGTAATTAAATTACCAATCCCAAGCTGAGATCATCCCAGATTATTCAGGTGGGTTCTAAATCTGATGATGAGTATCCTTGTAAGAGTCCTAAGAGGAGAAGACTCAGGGACATGGGAGGTGGCTGTGGCAACAGGCAGAGATTGGGGGGATACAGCCCCAAGCCAGGAATGCCTGGATCATTCGTCATGGTACTGCATCTCACGAGGACGCAGAGCCATGGAGTTCCACCTTGTTGGTGGGTGGGTCTCAACTGGTTTGACCAAAATACCAGCCTCTGTGTCTGTGCAGAGATAACTTGGTGGGTCCTGCAAGCAAGTGCCTCAGAGACCAGAGTCAATCCCAGGGTGGCTAACACAGGGACAGCTAGAGGGGTCTTTAAGAACCAATCTTCAGAACTGGATGACAAATGCCCAGCCTGCTGAAAACCAACCAGACTCAGAAGTACCTCTGTGCCTCCCTTGCCTCCACAGCCCTTCTAGAATCATCTATCCTGCATCTATCTCTGTCCTATTCTCTGGATTCCAGTAGATCTCTGAATCATTGTCTCTCCTCTGTCTTGAGGGCAGTGTGTGGACCTCCATCCTGCGGGTCCAGGGGACATCCTGGTTATGGCTGCAGGTGGGGAGCAGGGAGTTCTTCCTGACCTCAGCCTTCTCCATTCTGTAGGAGCCCAGAATGTGCTACGTCATGGAAATGATCAGAGGGATGGCATCGTGGGGTGGGGTGAGCCTGGAGCCCCACGCCAGGGGAGCAGGGTGCATGTAAGGCCAGGTGCCTGATCCTGCAATTTCTCCAAGATCAGATGCACAATTTGTGGAAAGAGACATGCTGGATGTCACATCAGAGGGGAATCGATGGGAGGAGAGTAGGATTAGATGGCGTTAAGCTGAGGATTTAAAAATGTCTCTCTTCCGGGAGACTCAGCTACAGTCCAGGTTGATTCACCTTCCTGAATAAACAATCAGGTGAGTCTCAGGAACAGCTGTGTGGCCCAGCTGTGAGTGAGCATGTGTGTGTGTGTGTGTGTGTGTGTGTGCATGCGTGCGTGCCAACATGCAGGTGGCTATGCTTGCGTGTATGTCTGTGTGGGAGTCCATGGCAGTGAGGATGCCTGCCATGTGTGAATATTTATACGTGTGTGTGTGTGTGTGTGTGTGTATGTGTGTATGTGTGCACGTGTGGGGGGTGGGTGTGCCTAGGCACGTGTGTATGACTTCAGGTGTACATGTATGTGCATCTGTGTATCTCAGTGTGTGTGAGCATATCTGTGGTGTGTGCATCTGTGAGTGGATGTGACAGGGTGTATTTATATGTGTAAGTGTGTGTGTAAGGGAAAGAATGACATGGGGCTCAATTCTTTTTGAGACTTCTAGAAAATGCACCGGGACCTTTAGACATACAGGGAGAACAGTGACAGGTGGTATTGAGGGGCCCCCAGGCCCATGCCTTCACCGTGAATGGGTGACCGAGTGGCTCAACTCACAATCTCTGTGGACTCTTGCCTCCACTGAAGGGTGTTGCAGTATTAAGCCTCTGAGTTCCCAGGCCCTGAACTCCAATCCCAGCTCTGTGGCTCCTCCGCTAGAGTCCGCTTCCTGCCCTTGGGTTGTTGTGACACTCCAGGGAGACTGGGCAGGAGGCCCTGGAGCATGGCGGGGGGCTTCCTGTGCTCTCTCTGATCTAGATGGGATGGAGCCCCTACTCCTAGGCTCAGGCCACCTGTCAGAGGCTGGACCCCACGGGATGTCACCGCTGAAGACATCTGGGTACATCATGCCAGCTGATCTCCTTTACACTCCCAACGGTCGGGCAGTGGCCTGGGCTCCATGGGAGCCATGAAAGTGTGTCCTCAAATATCACTCAAAATGCATTCCCATCAGGACGAACCGTTTAAAAATTTAGAAATGGAGCCGCTTCTCTCCTTCTTGATGAAAATAAATAATGGCAACTGCCACCTTTTGTCCCTTCATTGTCAGGCATGTTGCTAACTCCAGTTCATTTATTCTCACATAGCATTGTGAGGCGGTTATTTTTGGTGTCCCATTTCACAGGTGAAAAAACTGAGACATACAGACTTTCAATGGTGGCGATCACTTACATGCACTCAGCTATTGAATTGGGTTCCTGAGACTCAAACTCAGATCTTTCTGCCATCAAAGTTTCATTGTTATTCACAACCCTCCCCTGGGAGCCGCTTGAGGACGGTGACCATTCATTTATTTTCTCAAATGTCTCCAGGTATCAGCAGAGTGCCTTGCCCGTAACAGCCAGTTAAAACATATTGATTTTTGCATCCGTTAATGATCTTTTAAGTCTTGACAAGAGAGTTCAGTTCAATCAGAACTTTTGACAAATCCCAAACCAATTTTCCCTACTATGTTGATTTATTTATTCTGTAAACATTTGTGGAGAGTCCCTTCGTGCCTGGGACACACTGCAGGGTGTATTTTTTTTGTTCCACCTTGAATAGACTAATTATTTCTGCACTTTTTAAAAGGCAATGTTTTCATTCATCCTGGGATAAAAATGCCCCAAGTATCCAGTGGGGTGGCCTCAGGGAGCCCAGTAGCAACAGCTGGAAACCTGCCTTTTCCATGGGGACTCATACTTGGTTCCTATTTACCTGTGGCCTTGAAGCCTGACCCTGCAGAGCTTTGGTCATCGGGGATCTCCCAGGGTTGCCTGCCCTCACTTCTGGGCGATGTCAGGCACCTTGCTGGCCTCTAGAATAGGCTGTTGGTCCCTGGTGATTTGAGGTTTGGTTCCAGATGTTTTTCTTCCAAACTCTCTGCAGGGCCGTTCTGTCTTCCCTCTCTACTGCCACTGTGGATGACCAATTCACAGAGCATGGGGATGGTCATGTTTCTGGTGTCTTCGGTGACCCCAGGACCCTGGAAGTAGCTGTTCTTAAGCATCCGAGCAGATGGCTGGAAAACTGGTGTTTGCATCAGGATGTGTGGACAGCCAAGCCATGTGTGGTGGTGGTGGGGAGCACTGAGGTAGCCAGAGGGAAAATACGGCAACTCAGACAATGACCCGTCCTGCCTTGCCTATCTTTAAGGCATGGATGCAAAACCAATAACTATGACACAACTACTTGATAATGCCCAGGCCACAGGGGCTCTTCCCACAGCAGTGAAATAAAAATGGCACAACATCTTCAAAGAGCAATTTAACATCACGCATGAACTTCAAATTCCTACCCTTGGATACAGATAGCAGTTACCTTTCTAGGATGGAAGTTGGTTAAATGGTAGATGAAAAAATCCTTTATGTGTAACATGTCTCGCCATCAGAGAGTAGGAGCGAGAAGATGCTAGTTGTCTGATAACTGGGATAGGGTTAAATAACTATGTCCACCCATCCACTCAATGGAATGGTATGTGTCCGTTTAAAGGGATGCGTGTGCATTTTTGTTGCCATGGAAACCTAACAATCATGGGAATAGTGTTTACCAGGTGCCAGGCGTTTCTCTGAGACCTCACCCAGAATGCCTCTGTCACCCCTCCCCCGCCCCACCCCTGACCTTGCAGTGCAGGTGTAATATCAGAAAAACAAAGGGTGAAGTGACTGTCCGCGAAGGTAACAAGTCAGGACTTATCTGCCCATGTGGCATTGAGGGATCTTGAACTGAAGGATCTTGAACTCCTTCCTGACCATTTTTGTCACTTTGCCTCTCACTGTGACCACAAGGATGGAAAAATTAAGGACACAAAACCACAAGTCCAGCCTGATCCCAGCTTTGCTGGCAAAGAAGTCTATTAAATATCAAAAACAAACAAAACCATCCAAACCCCAAACCTGGAAGAACTCATCCTTCTAGTTATTACCATCTATAATGGTGGTAGCCTCTGAGTGGTGGGATGTAGGGAAATTATCTTCTCCTTTTGGATTTTCTAAGTTCTTTCGGATCACTAGGGTTATCGTTGGCTGGAGAGAGCCTGCCTCCCTGAGCACACAGCTCTCGCTCATCGTTTAAACTAGCAGCTCCCGATGGATGGACTGCTAACTTGCCTTCCCTCACTCCTCCCCTTCAAGACTGATGCAGATCCACAGATCATCGGCTACCAGGCCACACCAATCATTTCCTCCTAAAGATAAAAGGAGCCTAAAACCTGTATTCAGCTACGATGGACTTTCAGGACGCCAGACCAACATCTTCTGGGTCTTGCCAGGTTACTGAATGTCACTTTTCTGTGCTTCAGTGGCTAGACCTCGATGCCTTGGCCCTTTCAGAGCAGCAAGAAAATGGACTTGGATTTGGTAACATTGCTATATTAATTTTATAATAAAGATAGAGAAAATAAGAAGGGGGAGGGACACAAGGAGTTATCTGGCTGAGTGGCAAGGGTCCCACCTGCCCTACCCCTGGGGTGGGGGTCCATGGGTATACAGGGGAACACCCAGTCTCACTCTTGGCTGTTCCTTGCCTGCTGAGGAGGGAGGGAAGTATTTTGCCCTCTTCTAGTGGCATCCTCTCCTCCATGGAAAATCTTAATTAGGCTTCTCCAGAGACTCCCACCATAACTGTCTTTGACTACCAACAAGAATTTCTGCAACAGAGTTTTCAGGCAGGAGGTGTATTCCAGAGGTGAATTCCAGCAAGAAATAAGAAAGACCAATCCACAGAGGTGTTTGTATTTCAGTAGATACAGTCAGGTCCTGTGGGGGTAGCAGGCAGGAGGGAAGGGGAGGAGAACCCTCCCTAACCTGGCATTGGATTCCTACAGACAGTGTCCTGGATTTTGTATCCTTGCCTGGGTTCTGCAGTTCTGGAAAAGGCTGCTTTTGTGTGGACTTCTGCAGATTCTGAGCCTCTGAGCCCCTCCCGTACACACTTGATATAAAGTTCTGAAACTTTCTAAAACTTGGGTTTCATAGGGATTGATGAACGGTGGAGAAAGCCCCCCTTCTGAACCTGGCTGCAGCCAATAAACCTGCTTCCTGTTTATCCTGGGAGTCCAGCCTCATCTGTCCCACAACACTCTGACCATGACTGCAGGGGCACCTAGGATTGTCAGTCATGGGATATGAATCCTTTGTGGGGACCAGTTGGGGACACACTTCCCTCGGGTTCCAGAAAGGCAACATCCCTTTGGGAAAGAGGGTTGCCCTAGGCAACCCTCTTTCCCAAAGTATTATAGAGTGAATTTTTTTTTGTTAATACTTAAAATTTTTTGTCAACTATTGGAAGTATGAATTACTGCAAGAGTAAAATGTTGCAATAATTAGTTTTGATTATGAAAGTTAATTTTATTTACTAAATCATCTTAAAACATTTTCAATTGACAAACACATCGGGAGATAAAGTGATAGTTAATACAAATATTGAACATAAACTCAATAATTTTAGGAGGAATATCATTTCCTTTCTAAGTTGACCAATGTGTGTACTGTTTAAATAATAATATAGAATAGAATGATGGAAATCAGATTGTATCACAATTATAATATTTGTAGAACCTGTATTCATAACATTGAACAAAATAAACTTTGATAACTGCATTTAATTTTTAGTTATTTAATTCTATCTGGGAATTCTATCTAGGTCATGAAGATTTCAAGAAAATGTTTGGGAATTTTAAAAAAAATTTGTATCCTGAGAAGATGAATTGGAAATGAAACATCACCTTTGCTTCCTCAAAACAGGAGAAAAAAAACCTCCCCAAATTATATATACAATGTTCATGATGAATCTGATCCAGACATAATAAAGAATATATAGAGTGTAAAGAAGTAGTGTTAGAAAAAGATGAGGCCACCCCCAAAATATCTTGCTTCTCCCTTGACCTCTGTTGAGGGAGAATGCTTATTTAATTACCACAGATTTGAGCTGAGAGTCCACGGACCACCTGTCAGCTGACAGCCCTGAGGGATTATTGCTCCTGCCCTGAAACAGTGGATTACTAAAACACAAAGGATAAAACTGTAATAATAATGGATTTCTAAACTAAAATGCAAAAATTCTTCCTGCTCATATTTCCTGCTCTCTAGTTCCAAGTATGCCCACTGGGATAGCTCTGTCCTTTCAGCCTGGATGCATCACCACAGAGAAACATCCCCACTCTCTGCCTCTGTGGAGGGCAGCCCCTCTGTGTCTGGAAGCGGCAGCTGAACCCTCAGCCTGAGTCGCTTAGCAGCAGCTGGAAGAGATGTCAAACCCCAGCATGGTCCAAGCCTTCTGAGGCTTGGGCTCATGTTTCCAAAACAAACTGTGAAGTCTTTATTTATTAGATGACTTTATTTGGTGCTCACTAGTTGCCAAATATTGCACTACACAACTTCCCCCCATTGTATCATCTAATCACCCCAACAACCCATGAGATTGCCACTATCTGCATTCCCATTTTACAACAGAGAAAACAGGTCTAAAATTTGTTAAGTGATTTGCCCCAGGCCATAAGCCAGTAGGTAGGTTGCAGAACCTGGACTTGAACTGTGATCCTGCAAACTGCAAAACATGGCCTTATTCACTCTGGTTGCGTGCTTTCTCTTACAATGTTCCAGGCCATGCAACCCAGTTTCCATATTTTGCTGGTAGGGGAAGGAAGAAGCTCAAGGTCCCCCCTCAGAAGGTCAGTAGCACTGCTGGTTCATTTCAAGTCTGAGCCTGAGGCATGCAGGCTGAAGCCAAATAATATCAAAACAATATCGGCTTCGTCCATCCTCCATCCTTGGAAGCTTCATGCCTGGGATCTGTTGGGACAGATCCTGCAGGCTTCAGAGCGTTCCACAAAGGAAATAGTCACAGTCAATCCATTTGGTGCCAGTTGGAGAGGAAAATGCTGGCTGCTTTTTAATTTACCTTGTGAATTAGTTGCTGCTGGGCATGCATGAGCTATGGCCACTAGATCACAGGGCTGAAAGCCAGGCACTTTGGCCTGGTCCTTGTTCTGGAGATGACATGGGTGTTTGAGAACACTGCCTGATGTCTCCTGCTAAAACAACTTCACGAAACCCTCTGAGCCTTGTCAAGCACACTTAGGAGCCAGCTCTTTGCTTCAAGGCATTTTAATTACTCAGTGCAACGGCAGCAGAGGAGGCAGGGTCAGGCCCAGAGAACATCATCAGTTTGACCGGAATGAAATGGCCCAGATGTTGCTGTTGCCTCTAGCACTCTGCCCTGATCCGGGGTGGTGCTGTCCAACAGAAACGACACGAACCACACATGTAATTCAAAATTTTCTAGTAACTACATTAAAAAAAAAAAACAAAAAACAAAAACTAAGGAACTTGGTAGAATTAATCTTAAACATAAAATAATCCAAGAAATTAAATGTAATACAGTTATCTCTCAGAATCCACACGGGTTTGGATCCAGGACAAATCAAAATTCAAGAACGCTTAAGTCCTTTTATAAAAGAACATTGTATTCACATATAACTTATGCACATCTTCCCACATTGGTCTCTAGATTATTGTTATACTGAATACAATGTATTGCTATGTAATTTGTTGTTACATTGTATTTTTATGGGGATATTGACAAGAGAAAAAAGAAAGCTTACGTGGTTCTCTGCCTGTAGTAGAAATCTTGACTTCACCCTTGTCTGTTCAAAGATCTTTAGAGGCTCCCAGGACCCAAATTGTTGCAGCCAGACATATATTGCAATAATCAGTGTTTCTGCATGTCTCCCTCTCCAAAACTAAGGAAGAGTTTTTATGGTGTCCGTAGGGGCATTTACTATGTACCTACTATGTCCTAGTCTTAAGTTCCTTGAGCTTTATACATTTTTTTTTGTGTGTGTCTTTCCTCAATATATCTTCCTGGGACACATGATATTGCATTAGTGCATTATGTAATTTTCTGGTTTAATTATTAGCACAACTCTAAAAGGTAGGTATAATCTCTATGTTGTGAACAGGAAACAAAGGCTTGGAGAGATGAATGGAACCCAGATGGGTTGGATTCCAAGTTACTCTGTCAGCTGTGCGGAGCTGGGGTGAACTCTGGGTTCTCAGAAAACAAGTATTCACTGTATTGAATTGATACCAAAGTTTCCAGGCTCTTCTTGGGATGAACAGCAGGCACTTGGAAGTGGCAGAAAGGCTGGGAGGTCAACTGATTGGCAGTTCTTCTTGGTGATGGGAACAGCATCCGTTGGGACCGCGGGTGTGCTGAGCATGGCCTCTTTGGAAGCTGGGCAAGCAGAACCAGCACTCTTGGCACTCTCAGGGGGCTCCCTGGGGTTTGCTGGCATCTGTACCAACTCCTTTCCAGGCGGCAAACTGGAAGATCTGCTTTCCTGTCCTCCCTGCACCAGGCGGAGGTCTGGCGCTCTGCCTCTCGGGCTGCCCCCAACACTGCTGTGGACGTGAATCATGACTTACCTTTGTTTACCGTTGGAGAGGAATAGGCTTCGCCCTGGTACCTTATTGAAATCACAGTAAAAATAAAGATGAGCTACTAATAAAATATTAAACGAAAATGTCATTTTTTATTACCAAAAAGGGGCAAGTGGGCTGTGGTGAATTATCTCTAATTAGTCAAATAAACAGCCAGACCTCCCACTCAGGTGTGTGTTTTTTTGCTTTAAAACATCGTAATTACATCCCCCGCTTTGGAAACACCGGAGAACTGGAAGCATGGGCTTTGGCTAAGAGGACATGGGGCAGCCAGTTTCAAAACTCCCTGCCTGTGGAAGTTACTGGAGCAAGCGTCCAGAAGCAGGCTGTCTGGCTCTGCCCTCACTCTGACACTCTCAGTGGCTCCCCAGGGATTGCAGGCACCTATTCCAACTCTATCCTATGCAGCGGAATGTGAAACAGGCAGAGACCCTGGGGAGGTGAGTTCCTCATGATTTTGAGCAAACCTCTATCTTCTCCAGCTTCTGCTTCCTCTGGTGAAAGGAGGCAGGTCTAGCTGTGCCAGCCCCAAGGCAATGCTCTTTTCTATGCCCATCCACATCTCTCTCCATCCTTCCTCTTCCTCTTCATCTTCATCTCCCTCGTCCTGCAAGAAAACATTACATCTTCAGTTTACATTTTGTTTGTATCCATTTCTTCTCTTTTTGGGCATGTTATGTAGAGAGATCTATGTGTATATATCTGTGTGTATGTATGCTATGAATAGAGAACATGTATATGAGTAATAAATTTTGATGTGTCTTGAAAAAAACCTGTTACTAAAAAAAATCTGCAGGATGAGAAAACTAGTTCTAAGAAAAAGGAGAATAAAGATGAGCTAAAGTGGAACAGGACGACCAGTCTTAGGATCCCAGTTCTCACTCCTGCTAAATGCAAGACCTTCCTTGACTCCCAAGGTGAGGCTAATCCAGTCTAGCTGGGCTGTTCTAAGGGAGGTTACTCTGCAAGCCAAATGACAAAATGAATGTGAAAATGATTGGTGAACCATACCCTCCAAGTAATGAAGAGCAATGTACGACCAGGAAGCTTCACAGAGCAGGAATTACCAACCCATAAACAGCTTAGGAGACAGCTTCAGAGAGGTTGGTCACGTTCGAGGTCACACAGAGAGCGTGGGTTAGTGTTCAGTTTGGGGCCTGAAGTTCATGATCTCATCACTGCATCAAGCTCCTTACCATCTGCCCTCTGATCTCCAGGCTCACGCCTTCTGCAGGTCTGTCCGCCTGACGATTTTCTCCATAGGTTGTTGCCGGCCGAGGATAGATTTGCTCATTTAAGATGCCATTGACCTTATCTAATAAAAGGAATCAGGATCCAGGGAATCTATTTAATTCATTATTAAAGATCATTTCCTGTTATTATCTTCCCTGTAGCAAAATTAGCTGTTAACTCTCCTGTTAGCATAACCCAGCCAGTATTACTAGAAAATTAGGGGAAAAAAATCAGTTCAGTGATATGTGAGCGGAGCCCAGGGAATTCCCCATCTTTGGTGCATATTAACATTATGCCGTAGAAGTTGAGGAAATGTTCTGTTAAATGGAAAAAGAGTTGCAGAAATTTTACTTTCAAAAGTCAAGTAAAAAGTTACTTTTTTTTTCCCAAGTCAAATTAATTTTTGTCTCAGGGCAAGAAAAAGTAAATTAAAAATCGCAGGCTGTCGCCTCCTCCCAGGCCCCATTTCCTCCCGAGTCTCCATCCCTCTTGGCTGCAGTTTTGGGTTTCTCTGGCCCAGTTTGGGCCCCCAAAGACACCTAGCTTCAGGGGGCTCTGTTCCAGGGAGCCCCTGACTATGGTGGGCTGGGGCAACCTGTCCTTCTCTCTATCTGTCCATCTTTCCTGGTCCTTCCCTTCCTCCTGGGCATTTCTTTTGAGACCGATCAGGAGGTGCAAGGACTGGGTCCCTGGTAATGTGAGAGGGAGATCATGTTTCCTGATGTGGGGCGTGGCTGATGCCTGGACTGGGGGTGTGGGAGGCTGACTACCCTCTCTTCACCAAGCAGTGAGGTGACCAGCTGCAAGTGGGCAGAAGGTAGTGAGCAGGTGTTTCATGGTAAAGGGAGCACAAATTCATTAGAGGTGTGCTTACTTGTCTCCATCCCCATGGATGCACAAGTGTGTGTGTGTGTGTGTGTGTGTGTGTGTGTGTGTGTGTGTGCAGCCATGGAGCTTGTTGGGCTTGGAGGAGACAGACACAGGGTGGACTCCTAGCTCCATGTGACCTCAAGAAAAATCACAGAACGACTTTGGGCCCCCATTTCCTCACCTAGAAGATAGAAATTTGCCTCTGGAGACGTGGTCATTGTTGCAGGTGTTAAAATTTCTGGAGGCTTTGCTTGCACTGAACTTTTATGATCTTGGAAGAGCCTGAGCTGACAGCGGTTGGCCAGGAACACAAGACATGGGCAGCCCTTGAAGAGTCCCTTCTGTGTGCCGGAAATCCTACTGGGCTCATGACGCATTTGCTTTCAGCTCATGGAAAATCAGAGAGAGAAAAATCACAGAATGTCAACACAGCCAGGGACCTCAGGAAGTTCAATAGGGTGATCAACTTGTCCCCATTTGTCTAGAATTTTCCTGATTTTGGCCTTCAAGTCCTGTTTTCTGGGAAACCTTCAATTCTCAGAGGCAAACTGGTCACCTGGCAAATCTTTCTAGTCTTAAAGAGAGAGGTAGGACCAGAGACTGTCCAGCCAGGTGAGCACAGAGCTGGGTTAAGGTAGACCCGGCTTTCTGGGTGAAGATAGAACCAGCTTCCCTCCCCCAGGGGCAAGACCCACATGCCACATGGGAGAATCCAAAGAGATGAAGTTTCTCTGGGCTCCTTCCACCTGTTGGCGTCTGACTTCCAATTGTTCTCTGTTAACTCTATTATCTTTAATTTGCAAGGAGGCAGCCAACAGGAAGCCCCTGGACACTTCCTCTTTAATGAAACACAATTTGATTACAAATCATCAGAGTCCCCTGGCAGGCAGCCTTTTCTGGAGGATTTCAGCCTGCTGTGTCCACTTTAGCATGATTTCTGCCCTTTGGCAGAGACCAGTGGAGGCTGTAGAAGTCCCCCACCAGGGGAGGGGGCCCCAGTGCCCAAGCAGCTCATGGGTTAATGCCAGCAGGGAAAAACCCTCTGCCTCTGTCCCTAGGTGATAAGGGGTATTCTTTGTGGGTTCCTGGACATGGTGCCCCAGAAATACCTTCTAGGTTCATTGCAAAACTTTGATTCCATGTGTAAGATTTCTTTTTTGTTACAACTGCTCATAGAGACATTTTGGCCAATGTCCAGGGGACCAGATAGTGGGTGAAGTTGCTCACTCAGGTGAAGGTAAAGGTAAGAGTCGTGAAGCCAAGTTGCAAGACTGTCTAAGTTTACTTGCACATTGGAGAGCTTTGGTTTATGATGTTCAAGGTGACCCAGGCAGCACCAGTCCTCATCCAAAATTCTTTTCAGCCTGAAGAACAAAGCCAGGATCAGGGAGCAATGCTCTTAATGTGGCCATTTCATAGATGCATTGAGACTGAGTTTACACGGTGTCTGTGAGAAGGCGGTAATCTTCACTGAGCATCTTTTAGAATCTTTTAATCTTGTCAGGTGTTCCAATTGAACTTTTATCATTTCATCCCTTGTCTGCCACAGACTATAGAAGAGTGAGAACCACTGTCCCCAAATCCTTTATTTCCGCCGGCTCAAACTCTTCCAATCCTACTCTCAACCCCCAGCTTCAAACCTTCACTGACCCACCGATAACCCCCCACCCAGCTAGAAATAAGTAATGGCATCAGAAATTGAAATTGGCAGATTTCTTCCAAACCAGGTCTCAGAGTGCCACAGATAGATTCATGAACCCATTTGTGGCTGATATTAGCTTCCTGTTCTTCAGTGAGTCCCTTAACTCTTCCTGAGCTTCCTTACCTTAATTAACTGGGAATTAGGAATCACATGGGGGTCGTGGTGATGAACGTATGGGCTGGCACAAGGGAGAAGATAAGGAATTTTCAGGGTGAGACGGGGGTTAAGTAGAGGCCTGCCCGTGGCCGGTTGTAGGTCTCAGGGGAATGATTTGACCTCTCTGGGCCTCAGTTTTCTTTAATGGTAGAATGCGGGATAGGAATATCCTGGATTGTGTTCTGTGAAAATGATGGAAAGTCACAAGTACAGAGTGCAGTGCTCAGCCCACAGTGACCTCCAGTATGTTTGGATTGGACAATATGGTGGTCCGTACTCTATGGTCAGTAGCTCTTGTTACACTGTCCATATGTGGCCCGGAAGCCAACTCCTAGGTGTTCCACTGCAGAAACAGAGACCAGGAGCAATAGAATGACTGGCCCAGGGTTTTGCACAAAGTGAAAGGAAAGGCCATTTCTAGATACAGGGTCTGGTTCTTACTGATGGAGGTTTTGATTTGAGCCCAGGAAGAAGGTCTTATCTGCATAAGAGGATAGATAAAACCTCCTCAGGTTCTTCTGATCACCAGCATGAAGTAGCTAAAAGTAGCATGAAGTGTGAAGAACACTGCTCAGGAGAATGGATCTATTCTAGTCCTTGTTACAGCATGAGCCAGCTGTGTGACCTTGGGCAAGTTGCTACTCCCCTCTGGTCTACCAGTGTCTCTATTTGCCATATTGGAGAACTGTATTGAATGCTCCCTGAAAACTGTTTTCTTTCCTTCTGTGATTTTCTTGGTACCATCTTTATTTTTGATTCATACGCAATCTCCTTTCGAATCTCACACCTGCCTTTCAGCAAGAGGGCATCTTCCTGGAGGCCAAGCATCATCCCTAGAGGAGCTGAGCAGGTGAAATCAGCATCTGAGGTTGTGTATCAATAAAATCAGAGTCATCTGCAGTGGGGTGGAATGGGGGCACCAGGCTCCACTCCATACTCCAGCTTCTTAGAAGAGAAAATATTTTAATTGCTGGAAACATCTCAGATCTATACAAAAGTGCAGGAAAGAACAGCTACTTAAATTCTGATTGCATCTGGCAATGCAAAGACCAGAACATTCTCATCAAAACAGACAGGGGAAGAAACAAAAGCAGGAGCACTTTGCTGTGGCCACTCAAGAGGACACCTCTGTCCTCCACAGTCGGTAGCTGGCTGGGGCTCTGCTCCCTGTCTCTCGGGAGAAGCATTTGTTCCTGTGGATTCTTGCACGACTCCGCATCTCTTGGCTCCTAGTATTCTTCTTCCCCCTCATGGTTCACACAGTAGCCAGAGCTGTCTGTGGCTTCTCTCTTTCTGCAATTGTTTGAGAACCGTGTCTAAGCGAAGCCCCTTTACCTTGCTGTGATTCCCAGCCAGGGGCTCCATGATTCGAAATTCTCTCTCTCTCTCTCTCTTTCTCTTTTCCTTCTTCACCTGCCCACACAGGATGCGATTCCTTGGGGAGGTTGTGCAGGGATGGCTTGCTTCCTGCCATTAGATATCAGTGTGGCCCTGAAGAGCAGAGGTGCTGAGCGTCTTCCCCAGTGACACACGGTCCCCTTGTAGCCCACTCCTCATACAGCTCCCATGGAATATTGAGCTTGTGAGGAAAAGAAGGGACAAGATACCCAAGTGGAGGTGGTCCTTGACGTGGGCCAAGGTCATTTCCAGAGAAGCTGAAGACTTCATTCAATTCTGCTGTGGGCATGGGTAAGTCACGGCACCTGGGACACAGTTTTTCCTTGAGAAAAATTAAGACATTAAAGCTGGGCGAGGTGGCACACGCCTGTAATCCCAGTGTCTCGGGAGGCTGAGGCAGGAGGATCGTGAGTTCAAAGCCAGCCTCAGCAAAAGCAAGGCTAAGCAACTCAGTGAGACCTTGTCTCTAAATAAAATACAAAATAGGGCTGGGGGGTGTGGCTCAGTGGTCGAGTGCCCCTGAGTTCAATGCACGGAACACTCCTCCCCCCAATCTTAAGACATTGAAATGAGTAAACCACAGAATCCATTTTAAGCTCTCTAAGAGAGCTCATAAGGCCCTCACTGGGGCCAGGTATGTGCCACATTCTCTTTAACATCCTCTGCTTCCTCTTTAGAACAGCACCTTGAGAAAGGTGTTATCAGCTCATTTTACAGATGGAGCAACTGAGGTTTGAAGAGGTTATCATACCTGCTCCATGAAAAAAATGTACCAGTGCCAAAGCCAAATTACTCCAGAGCCCCCCCACCCCGGGCCTCATGCCTGCCAGGTGAGTGCTCTACCGTTGAGCTGTAGCCCACCCACAGAGATGGCGCTCTGTCCACCCTCTGGAATAAGGGGACCTCAGTGCTACTCAGAAAAACTGGTGAGAAAACTTTCCTTTTTTCCTCTGCCTCCATTTGCGCAGTGTGTTCCATGTTACGAGGAACTTTTCTTTCAACAAATTTCGAAAGGACAAGTGATACATTATGTCTTCAATTTTTGGCAACTTCACACAATAACCTCAACAGCCTCTTGGCTCCCATCTCCCAGGGACGGCATTTCAAGTGTGCGTGGTCATGGAGTGCTCGTGGTTTAAAATTTTAATGGAGGACCCTTACCCCCATCTGTCTTTATCCGCGGGCGCCCTGTCCTGGCTTCCTGGCGGTCACTGCGCTCAGCAGGCCTCCCTGCTCCCTGCCTCCTGCGGTGGAGAGGGACTGCCTGTCCTCCCTCCTGCAAACCCTGATTATTAGCCCAGCCAACAGGCTCCATTGGGGCTTTCAAGCTCACTGGCCATTTGGATGTCAGTAGCTGGGGAAAAAAAAAAATCAAGCTTAATATTTGATGACATTACAAAGTCAACCTGTTCTCTTTTCATCCCAGATAGAATTAAAAAGCAGGCTTCTCACCAGGAGACTCCCCCAAGGAAGTGGGAGACAGTTAGTCCAGAGTCACAGTGAGATCGTGGGGAGCACTGGGCAGGGAGTCCAAGCAGAGGCTCTCACTTTGGCTTGGCAGCCAACTAGCTGTTGACCTTGGGTGAGTCTCACCCTCTCTCTGAGCTCTGACTTCCTCCTGCATCAATAATTGATCTCACCGGCTATGCACATTCTGGTTTAGGAACCGTACTGTCTCCAACACAGGATTGAGTTGTGGCAGTGTTTCTATACTCCACGTGAACTTCAGGAATGGCCAGGGGTTTTTGAGGGGGAGAGGTCAGAGAAACAAGGAGGGGCCCTGGAGACTGGGTAAAGGACACTGGGAAAGGGATCAGCGCTGTTTGCAGGACTTTCAAAAAGTTTAAGATGTCCAGTTATCATGCTTGGGGTCTAGGTTGGAGTTCAGAGGCTTTGGGGGACCTGCAGGTGCTGGGGTTGAGACCAAAGCTGGGCTTTACTTCTTGGGAGTCTCTGGTTTGATGCTCTGGGTTCAGCTAAGACAAGGTCTTATCCCCATTCTACAGTTAAAAGAAACTGAGGTCAGGGAGGCTGAGTCACTTCCCCAAGACCATGCCGTTGGTCAAGAGGAGACCCACATTTAACCCCAGTCTTACTCTACCACAGCCCCATTTGCTATGGACAAATTCCTCACCTCTCCTTTGGAGACCGAGTCTGTTGGATAGAGTCCTGCCCCCTGAATGTGGATGTCTCTTCATGGGCTTCCAGTCTGGTTTTTCTCTGCCCCAGAGTTGGGACTGGTTGGAGGGAGAAGGCTAGACAGATGGGGAGGGGTCCGTATGAGCAGTTATGATGTACCTCATCCAGGCTCAGAGGTGTACCTGAAGACCAAGCAGTAAACTGAGGCCAAAGCCTTATTGCAGGGATAGGGTTGATATGGTGGGGTTAGTGAGGAAGGGCTCTGTGGACACAGAGAAGCAATGGAATCCCTGGAAACAGATGAGTGCAGCTAGATACCTGTGAAAGAAATGTCATTTAAGTCCATGGAGCCTTGTCCTCGAGGAACCTGATAAGCTGTATCTTTACCTATAGTCTCACTTGAATCACGCAATTATTACCAGAATGGAGTTTCCTGGCAGACCCCAGTGGACCCGGGGGCTGCTGGTTTGCCGGGCAGAAATCTCCCTCATCCTAGAAGGATTTTTTTAGAATGGTTCAGAAATAAGCAAGACCCCAATAAGCTGAGGAATTTAGTTATACAGAAGTTTGGAGTTCTGGATTATGACATTTTATGAGAATCAGGCCCTCAGGTGGGAAGCTCTGCCATGTACCATCCTTGAAAACGGAAGATCTCAGCCTTCTCTTCTTTACATGCAGAAAGAGGGACAGGTGAGCTAATAATTTTCTTTGGATATTTTTCTATTGAATGATTTCTGGTCTGGCTTTGTCCGTTTAAGTTCTCTTTAAAGTCCTTATAAGACTTTCTAATGTCTGATACAACACCAGAAACCACAGAAGAAATATCGACACTTCCCATTACATTAAAATGGACTTAGCTAAATGCATCATAAGCAAAATCAGTAAACAAATATCAAACTGGAAAGATGTGTGCATGTTATGTCATAGAGAAAGGGTTGGGTTTTCTCATATATAAAGAACTCCTACAAATCAATAAGAAAAGCAGGCAAAGGATATAAAAAGGCCACGGAAAAGAGGTAAAAACTGCTGTTTAAGCATGTGAAAAACTTGCCCAATAAGAAATGCAATATGAAGCTACATGGAGATAATCCTTTCATTTTACAGGTGGGCAGAGATCAAAAGATTTGAAAATCTTGGAGATGTGTGTGCAAGTGAGCGTCATACTGTTGGTGGAAGTACACCCAGAGTGTGTGTGTGTGTGTGTGTGTGTGTGTGTGCGTGCGTGTGTGTTTGGCAATATCTTTCTTGCTTATTCATAAGTCAAAATTGTGCTGATTAAATCCACAAATGATAAAGTTTTCCCACATATATCGAAGTTTCCCAAACAGTATTGCCTGAATAGATTTTCCCAAAGATCACTGGAGAGGTTTTCAGGAGTACAGACTGCAAAGCAGCGCTAGGTATGAAGTAGTAGAAGGTACCTGGGAGCTGCCAACCCCGCCAGCTCCAGCTGTGGGGACGTTCGGTGCTCCTCTCCAGAAGGAGACCTCTCTCCAGCCTCCATCTGCTAAGAAATGCTTTCCAGGCAGGAGTTAAGTGCCAGACTCGCGGAACTGATTCAAACCAGGGTTGCTGCCTGGGGACAGACCCTGCTCTCTGTGACGGGGACAAGGAGATGGCAGGCCCTCCTCTTCTCAAGAACCTCCCTGGTGTGAGGTGAGAGGCCAGAGATTTACTTTGCAGCAGTGATTAGGGGGGACGCAGCCTTTGAAGACAATCTGCTCGCGAGGCACCCCCCTGCACAGGACACGTTTCTGCCCTGGCTCGGAGGCTGATCTGTGCCAGTGACCTGACTCCATGCGTCTCCATGGAATTCTCTGGCAGAACCTCTCCAAAATGTGTGGAAAAATCTGTCTCTCTGGGTTCTCCTTCTTGCTTCAAGGTGAAACAGGCGACTTCTCTCACTGCCTCTCTCTGGGAGCAGAAGGAACACTAATTACCTGCTCACTGCCGAGCTGGCACCCGAGGAGAGCTGCTGTGGAGCTGCCAATCCTCTCCTGAGCAGGCCCTGAGTCAACACAAACAGAGTGACCAGTGGGCACAGCAGGCCACCTGTGGGGTCCTGTTCCCTCCTCTGCTGCTCCAGTTACCCCAAGGGCAGGTGCCTCAGGGCTAGTTGGGGTCCACCTGCCAATCACTCTTCATTGACCCCCACTCACCTTTGCCCACCAGGGAGGGTTAGGCCTTCCATTGAGGGCAGTGACCTTGAACGTTGGTTGTACATTAAAATCACTGGGGCAAGTTAAAAAAACTGAACACTACCAATGGCTTGTACCTCACCCCCACAGATTGCGATTTAATCAAGACATTTACAAAGCTCCCAGGTGATCCTGGTAACCCTGAGAGGGTTATGGGATGACCATATACACTGGAGTGCTTTTGAAATCAATCATGATTTCTGGGACAGTTTGATGAATCTGGTAGTGTATCAGGCGATCTGAGATGCACAGTAACATTGCTTTAACCTTGAAATCCCTGAGAACTATTACCCAAGAGTATACGATCATAGTTTTTCTTTTCTGCAGACCTTGGGACTTTTACTCCACTGCATATAGTTCTAGGAGAGGTGTGAGTCTGATTTGAGTTTTGTCATGTTTCCAGTGGGCATAAGTTCCCCCCTCCCTCATCTCCCCCCTCCTCTGAGGAGTGCGGAGGGAGTCTTATTCTGATGATGTTGGGCCCCTCTTCTCTTCCTGTAGCCCTGGAGAATCTCACACCTGGAAGACACCTTAGGGGTCACCTGGTTCCAAAACATGGGAATGGCACATATAGGTTGAGGACCACTGGGCAGCAGAGATCAGAGTACAGATACAGCTTCCCCCACAGGGGAAACACTGTTTCTACAGGCAACAGTGTCCTCTGCTAATGCCACATCCTTAATGGATGACAATCTCTTAATCCTCTTAGAAATGACAGATGATAATTCCTACATTGTTTAGGAAGAAAGGGATGACTATTTCACACTTACATGACACTGAATAAACCATGATGAATATTAATATTTTTATGTAAGCTTGTTGCTTGAGTAGTGCTGTAAGTTGAGAGCATGCCTGTCTATTCTGCAGATGGGAAGACTGACTTGCCTAGTGGTCTGTACTCTCACTGTAGGTATTTCTGCAAGGGAAGGTTTCTTAGTCTGTTCCAGTTGCTATAACAAAATACCACAAGCTGGGTAACTTATAAAGAATAAAAATTTATTCCTTAGTTCTGAAGGCTGGGAAGTCCAGAATTAAGAAGCTGGTGGAATTGGTGTCTGGTGAGGATCCCTTTCTGTTTTGTAGATGGGAGTCTTCTTGTGTGTCTTCACATGGAGGAAGTAGAGAGGCAGCTCTCGGGGCCTCTTCTATCTGGGATTAATCCCACCCTTGAGGGTTGTGCCCCCATTACCTAACCATCTCTCCACCTCTTAATACCATCACATTGGTAATCAGGTTTTAACAAATGGTTTTTTTTTTTTTTTTTGGTGGTGGTGAGACAAACATATTCAGACTACAGGAGAAGAGCGTGCCATTTATTGAGAATCTTGGCCTCCCTCAATTTCATCACAACATTTCAACAACCCTAAGGAGGAGGTACAGCCATTTCTGCATCCTGATTGAGGAAACAGACTCAAAGGTGCCATAACTTACCTAAGGCCATATACAGCAAGACGGCCAACTGGGCTCCACATCGCATTCTGCCGGAATCCAGAGCTCAACCAGAATCCCATCACAGGTGGGACCATCATATCCAAATCTCTGGAATTTTTCAGAAAACCATTGGTTTGGTCATATCCTTTTACATTCCCAACCAGTGAGAACTTTCAAGGAGAAATTGTGGCCAAAATACTGGGGACAATGGCTTTATAAAGTGGTGTCTTCCCTCTGAATGTCTTCCACCTTCTTTCCACAAGCATTTATTGGCCCTGGGAACCTGCTGGGCCCTAGCCCCTCTGCTGCTGTATCAGTGACGCCTGTGGCATGATGTGTCCTTGGAGAGCTTCCTGTGTGGTTGGTAGGCCGTGAAATACAGGGCAGGGAGGGCTGTGCTAGGACTGGGCGGGGCCAACTGTAGGCGGGGCCGAGGTGCAGGCGGGGCCCATATGTGGGTGGGGCCCAGATGTGGGCCCTGCCCAGGTTTGGAGGTTTATAGATCTACAGCAGAAATTGCTGGACATTGCATAGCAGATCACGGAGGAGGTAACTTATGAATCCATCTGGGTTTGGAGCAAGTTTGAGGCCCATGATGAAAGAATGGTGGATAGAATATGCAAAAACAACAAACAAACAACAACAACAAAAACATCGTAGCACAGAAAGATGCCTGACATTTGGGAGAGACAGGGCGTCTCACACGGTGCAGAGCTGTGTGGAGAAGCTGGGGGTCCTCTCCTGGCCTCTGGGACTGGTCTGCCTTGCACACGGCTCCTCCTGTTGCAACTCACACTCAGTATGCACAACTGGAGCGAGGTCCCACAGCCTTGTCGCTTCAAATTAGGCTAAAAAATGGGAAATGACTTCATTACTGTAGTTTTCCAGTTGCCTCTTCTCCCAGGCCCCCTCCTGCTGCATCCATCTTGCCAGATTCCTCCAAGAAGGCTTTCGCACCCCCTTTGGGCTGGTGGCTCACTCCCTCTGCAACGAGACAGTCATTCCACCACACTTTGTGCCTCAGAAGACTTCTGCTATCTCTGATGGTTTCCTTACAAAAAAGTTCACACTCATTACAAAGGCCAGACGTGCAAATATATTATGTGTATGTTTCTTTGGAACAATACAGGGTATTTAAATCATGATGCTGCGGTTGCCAGCTGAATTTTATTAGCATTTCACCTGTGGTTTGGTGACAGCCACAAGCTGGCTTGAAAACCATTGAAAAGGGATTCTTTGTTGATTAATTTGTTTTTCTTTCTCATGGCGCTGACACTTAGGAGATATTTAAATTATATTTTGCCACTTTGTGCAAAACCAGTCTGAGTAGTAGAGTGCTGTGCAGGCAGAATTTGGATGTTTTTAAAGATGCAATCGTGGAAGTCAAATTTGAAATTCACAGAGGCAGACACCCCTCGAGCTGGAAGGATTTCAGGGGTCCAGAGGCCCAGTGTTAACTTAGTTGATGGCTACTGGGGACAGGCTGGGGCATTCCTGATGCACAAGACATGGACATCTGCTTGGATGTTTCCAGTGACAGGGAACTCGCTACTTAACATCAGCCCTGAGTTACTGCTGGCTGGGCATGCTGAATGATGTCACACAGGAAGTATCACAGCCTGCATATGTTTTGGTTTGGCCTCCAAGGTTAGTATGCAGAGCCCTGGTGCTGGTATCCAGGAGAGAACACAGATTCAGATACAAAGGAATGTGGCTTGCTCCAAAGCCACCTCACTGTGACCAGGAGGTCCCTGGAATGTGCCCTGAGAACTAGACAAGCAAATAAGTATTCAGGATCCAGGGGCTCAGGAGCAAGCGTACCTCCCAGGGCAGGATTTGTTCCAAGAACAATAATATGTATTCAGAAACCTGAGGCCAGACCAGCTAGAAGGGTATGTCCTCAGCTGTCCTGGGCAAGGTCATTACTAATCCTCCAAAGGGAGAAGCTAGAGATCAGAAACCATGGAGTGTCCTGTATCACTCTTCTAGCAAATATTTGCCTGTAAGTCCTGGAGAGTAAATTACAGCAGAGTCCTCCTTCTAGAATGTGGCTTCAGTCCAATCTTCTGGCTGTTATCTTAAAGTCAGTGTCTAAGCTGCCCTTGAGAGGGAGTTCAGAGGCATTTCCTGGACCAAGGGGCCTAGGAATCTGGTTGGGATCCTGAGTCCTGGCTCTTGGATGGGCCAGAGGAGACAAAAAGCCGCTTTTGCGTCCTGGTCCCTGGAGCCCCCTGGGAAATTTGTAATCAAGAAGAGATTCAGAGGGGCAGGGGAGGGGTCTTTCTCTGCAGTTTTAATGCCCCTCACCCTGAGACTGTGTTTGAGAAAGACCACCTTTCAGAGCAATGTCTGAACCAGGAACGATGTTTGGCATGTGCTGCTTGTAATAAGAACATTGCGCCTCCCCCTGTCACAGGGTGGAGGAGCTCTGGAGCAAGTCGGCCATTGTGGAACTGCTCCATCCTATAATTTGGTTGTGTGGCATCCCCCGGCCCTCTGCCCATCCCTGGTCACCAGAGAACTGTAGTATCTAAGAGTCCTTTCCCAACGGGCTTGACATCCTGCCCGGAGTCCACAGGAACAAATATATCACCTGTCCCTACCTTGGCCAGCCCCATGTCTGGAGAAATCTCTGGTCTTGCTTGCCACTTCTATCCCTGAAAACAGCTGAGATCATTCATCTCTGGCCTGGAGTTCAGTCAAGCCATTTTCTCTCTAGTGCTCCTGGGTACAGGTCAGACTGCTGTGACCCCCAGTGTGCAGAATGCTGCTGGCAGACGGAGCCTTGATGAGCGAGAGTCAGTTGGGCTTCCCAAGGGCCCAGAGAGGTGCAGCCAGGTGCCCTGCAGACACTGCAGGTGAGACCCGCCTTCCTCACTTCAGCTTCCACACATCTTGCAGCTGCCAGCCGAGGTGGGAGCTGTAGGTACCCAGGAGCTCGCTCGTGCTCACTGCTGTGGCAGTGGCCAAGGGTGATGTCACAGGGAATCCCACGCGGCTCTGCGCCTGCCCCACTTCCAACTTGCTCTCTTTTCTGCCTCCTGAGAACTGGAGCGAGACTTTCCTGGTGAACGTTTAAGACTCTGCCCGTCTCTCCTGCATGGTGTCTTGACTCTGGCACTAGCTGGTGAACTTGAGAGAGCACTTCACCACTCTGAGCCTCAGTGTCCTCCTTTTCCAGACCAGCTTGACCCCCAGTGTGCAGAAGGCAGCGTTCCAGCCCCTAGGAGCATCTGCCAAGGAAGGCTCTTTGGGCAGCCTCTTCCTTGTCTGGTGGCAATTTGTGTCTAGCTCACTCTTCCCGCCTGTGGGGACAGGGCAGGTCTTTATGCATGTCTGGGGCCTTCTGTGCCTTGCCCAGAGCCTGGCAGTTGACAGTAGGGCTCAGCCCTGCGAGATCCAGTGTGTTGACATCCAGGAAGGGGGAAGGGTGGGGAGAGGTCGTGATGTGGGATCAGGCTGTGCCTGACACCTCTCTGAGTTGACTTATGCTGGATTGGCCCACGATGTGCCAAAGCCATAGCGTTTCCTTACCAGCTTTCGGTTCCCTGTGGCTATCACCCCTCCTTGCCATCTTATGATCCTCAGGCCACTGTGCCTTGAAGTCTAAAGGACATTTTCATCCTGAAGCCTTAGTTTTCTTTTTTTTTTCCTAGCTTTGAGTAAATACAATTAAAACCAACTGAGCAATGATATGAAAATGATGGGGGCCTTCAAAGACATCTGGGGAACCGACTTGGTGTTTTAACCAATATTCTTATTTCGTTGTAATGAACCCAAGTCGCTGGTTAGATTAAAATGTTATTTTCTGATGCTGCATAAGTGCAGTATGTCTGCAATTGAGCCCAAATAAAATTACCATTTACGTTTTCATCAAATGGGGAACAAGCTGCTGAGGACAGTTGAAATGCAATTTATGATTATGTAAATGAATCTGGCTTCAGGACACTAATATGTAGATAAACGAGACTTTCATTATTGTGAATCAAGAGGCCATTAACCTTGAAAATTATATACAATTGTCACAAATATTCCTTAAAAAAGAAAAAAGGGATCATCTCCTCCAATTTCATGGTTCCCTCTTTAGGGGTCACAGGCCAGGTTGTCGCAGGTTCAGCTTGAGTGCAGAGCTGTAAGATTTTAACCGCTGTTGGTGCCTTTGTACTGACTGCTTAGGGCCCTGCACCGAATCCAAACAAATGGGATTAGTACTTTCAGCCTGTCTTTTTATGCGTTGACTTTTCCACAGGGAAATGATTTCTACAGCACTGTCTTCCCAAATGTCTGTGGTTGACACTGGTGTGATGTGCAGGTGTGGGGCAGGAGACCTCCTTCAAACTCTGATCCTAGAACTGAGTGGATCTAGAACCTACAGCTAGCCCAGCCTCTCTTGGGCCTCAGTTCTGTTATCTGGAAAGTGGGGAGGATGAGATGTGATATGTTAGGTAGGGTTCTTGGGCTGAAGCAGCAGATTCTCATTATAGTTAATTCTATCTTCAAGGGGCATTGGGAGGAGGTGGGGGGTATTCCCAAAGCAAAGAGAAAACTTGAGAACTTCTCTGAGTGGTTAGAAGCCACAGCATCTGAGGACTTAGCCAGTGGACATGAGGCTGTCTCGGGTGGGAGGAATGGTTGCAGCAGGTTGGCTTAACATCTTGGATTCTACTGCTCTGGTTATAATTTCCTGGGAGGATGAGTCTGAAGCCTCATCTGGTTCAGGTGAGCACCTCCTGCCAGGAAGCAGGGATCTCTGATTGATGGTCCCATCTGCAGTGGATGCCCTGAAGAAAAAACACCACTGCCACTTCACAGCATCCTCTTACCCTCTGAGTGTCCATGCACACACCCAGGAAGAGACGGCACCTGAGCTTGAATCCAGAGCTTCTGTTCCACATTCTGGATTCATACCCTCGGACCCAGGGTGGGCGGGGCCTGGCTGCTGTGTGTGACTAAGTGGGTCCAGTTGTGCTGGTTGGGGGCAAAGTATCAGGATGTGTGTGTTCTGTCTCTGGGGTGGAATGCAGGCCAGGGTCATGCCCAAAGGAAGTGCCTTATTGCCACAGTCTGGTCGAGTGGGGCCGGGGTCAGGCAGTAGGTTATTTCAGACCATGTCCAGTTCTGAGGTAGAAAGCTCTGCCCAGCACGGCGGTCTGGAGAACAGGATCCAGCCTAGAGTGGCGTCAGGGGAACAGTGAGATGTGAGGCCCAGGGCCAGCAGGTTGAGCCTCAAGAGCAGCCACCAGTCTCTGTGGGAAACCGCATCAAGGTGGGGAAATTGAGGTAAAAGTGAGGGCAAGGAGTGGGGGAGGAGCAGAGGGTGTGATAGCGCCAGTGCCCCCTGCTGGACAGAGATGAAATGACACCTGTGCTCCATCCCCCCAGACCAGCTCAGGTGAGGTGTGTGGCCAAGCCTGGGTGACACCAGCCAAGGCAGCTGGGGAGGGGGCAGAACCCAAACCGAATTCATGGCACATTAATGGGGATCCTCTTCCCCCATCACCTTCCAAGCCACACCTTCCTCCTGAGGGACCTTTTTCCTGGGCTTCCCATCCCACGCCTGCAGGCAGGTGGGCAAGAGAGGGTGTCCCATGCACTGAGGGAGCAGGGACAAGTTGCAGAGAATTGGAAACAAGCATGGGAACAAGGAGGCAGGATAAGCCATCCTGCGACCTGCAGCGGGGGGAGGGGGAGGAGATAGGGTGAGAAGGAGCTTGGAGTGGGAGGCTGTGAGGAATGGGGGTGGGGTGGGGGACAAAGGCAGGAACCAGTGGAAACTGAGGTCCTAAGCCAGGTGAGGGCTTTGTTCTCTCTTTAGTGCCACACAGTGGCACTTGTGGCCAGTGCCCTGCCTGGTCCCCAGGGACACCACTTCACGCGCTCACCTCTGTGCTTTCCCTTGCAGCAGCCAGTGCCCACCTTCTGTTCCTTGGAGGCTCCCCTGGGCTAGACCAGGGAGCTGGGCTACCTGAGAATGAACGCCCACCCCTCTACACTGCCTCAGGGCTACCCTTCAGAGGACCATCCTTCCAATGGGGCATCTCTGAGGCTTACGGTGCTGTTCATTGCCCCATCTTGTTAAAATGCAGGTTCGGACTTCATAGGTCTAGGTGGACCCCAAGTCATGCATTTCACAGGTGTTATTCTGGCTGCAGGTCTCTGGGCCCCTCAAAAGCCTTGGTGCAGGACTCTCACCTGATCTCTCTTCCTGATTCCCTTTCTTTTCTCTATACTGGTTTTCCCGGGAATGCCTCTTACAAAATCACCGTGATCCAAATCCTCATCTGAGGGTCTGCTTTTGGGGAACCTGATGTAAGACACACGCTGCTCCTGTGAGACAGGCATTCTCCTCCCTGTTGGCAGAAGAGAAACCCACGCTCAGAAAGGGAGAGTCACTAACACAGAGACACACAGTCATCAGCCGTAGAGAGAGACCTGTGTCCAGGCCTGCCTGAAATCCAAACCCAGCCTTCCCCCATTACACTTAGGGCTTGTAACCACATCCATCAGTCCCCCAGATACGCTGGCATCTCCTTGCGGTGTGCTCTTTCCTTCCCAATCCTTCAGATTTGGAAACCAGCTGTGGGCAGGTGCAGACGACCCCATGTACCCCTTCTCAATCCAAGCTTCCAGGCCTGAGACCCTTTGCACAGTGAAATGCACCAAGTTCTGACTCAGGACCAGCCCCAGGATTCCAGTCCTCCCCCCAACTTCTAAGCGCCTCTCAGGGCCCTGTCCGTCTTCTACTTTGGCCATAAGACAGTTAAGCAGTGGGATCCACGGAGGCCATTAAACAAGGCAGGATGTAAGAATCAATGGAAAGCTCTTCTGTCCTTTCATCCAAGGCCACCAAGAGCAGAGGCCAGGCTTTGTATGGAAAGAGCGATTTGTGTTTTCAAAGGTCTCCCGCTGCCCCGCCACCCAGTGGCTGGGAATCCACCACTGGGCGCGCGACATCATGGCACTCTGAAGCGGCTCTTTTCCGTTCCCTGGTGAGCGGTCCCGGCAGATGACACTTCATCGACCTGCTTATAATTGTCAATGCCACCCCAGCGGACCTCCCGGCCATCACTGCCTCAAAGATATGTTATCAAAACAGGCAGAGAATCTTGGCGGTGGGTCCCCAGCAAACACCCATTTCCTGAAAGCGTCTTTTAACTTTGCATTCTGAACACCACCTGTGAGGCGTGTGGCAGTGACAGCTGACTTTAGAGCCAGCTTTCTTGCTGCTTTCTTTGTTTTGGGGTGGGGGCTGTGTTTGGGGACAGGGGAAGAAGACCCATGCACAGGGGCAGTTGGGGGGGGGGTGTGCTACCATTCTATCCTGAACACTTCACCTTCTTCTACACAGAAGTGTGGACTGGTCCCCTCTCTCTGCCTGAGGGTTACTTTTTGGTTACTTCTCTGCCAAGGAGCCGGGGCTGCTGGGTGGAAATGGCTTTTGTTCAAGCCTCAGATCTGCCCCTGTGTGCTAAGTGACAACAGGCAGCTTCCCTAACTACCCCCATCAGCTTTGTCCCCCGAGATGGCTCTCACAGACTAAAGGGGACAATTTGCTCTAGTCACCTTGGGACAGAAAAGTCAATCCTCCATAACTGTTAGCTGCTCTTGCAATCCGCATGCACCTGTTGCTATCTAGTTTGGGTCAGAGGAGGGCTCAGGGAGGTGCTGGGGACAGGGCTGAGTGGATGGATGAGCCCAAGCTTCCAGTATGAGGGGGGCAGGGCTGTTTCCTGTGAAAAGCACATTGATCGTTCATTAGGTACCTATCACTCCCAGCTTTTATTTTTGGTATATATTTTATTTAAGGTGTCAAATGCTGTTCTGGATCAGATGACAGCTCAGGCTGTTGACTCCCTCTCTGAACCCAATCCATGAGGTGCCTGCAGACAAGCGGGAGGTGGACCTCTGGACTGCCCTTGGGCACTGACTCAAAACTTGTGAAGCCCAGTGATAAGTGGAGGGTGGTCATGTCCCAGCATGGGATGACATAGCAACCCAGAGTGGGAACAAGAGTGGGGGTGGAAGTGGGTCCTCTCGCCACCACTCTGTGGTGAGGGGGACTAAATCCCCCTCACTCTGGGGATTTGTATTTTCCATCCCTATAACTTTAGGCTCTACTGATTACATGTGCTGGTCGCCAGGAGCTGTGGCAGGGGTGTCTCTGAAGTCATCGTCTTTGCCTGGTTATGTCAGGCTCCCCGTGCTTGTACCCTGCACCTGGAGAAGGGTGTTAAAATACTGGTGTGGGGTGGGGGAGCCTGATTATCATGAAGCAGCAGGTTTGTTGCTAGGCAATGTGGGCGGGAAAGAGTATATCCAGAATTGAGGGGACACACTGGGGGTCCCTGTTGAAGCTTTCAAGCTTGGAGGTGCCCAAGAACCAGGCATGGTACCTGGGACTCAGATCCTTAGGAGTGAAAGTTTGGCAAGAGCCAAACCAAAAGAAGACTGGCCAGGGAGATGTCAGAAAGGGTGACACAGGGGTACATTAGTTTTCTAGAGGTGATGGAACACATTGCCACCGACTGGGTGGCTTCAACAATAGAATTTGATCATCTATCCATTTTGGAACATCCAAGATCAAGGTGTTGGCGAGGTTGGTGTCTTCTGAGGGCTTATCTCTGGCCATCTTCTCTCTGTGTCTTCATGTGATCTTCTCTCTGTATCTACTATGTCCATATTTCCTGTTCTTATCAGAATACCAGTCCTATTGAATTAGGACCTACCCTAAGGACCTCACTTTACCTTAATTACTCTTTAAAAGACCCCGTCTCCAAATGCGGTCATTCTGTGGTACCCAGGGTCAGAACTTCAACATATGGATTTTGCAGGTGACACACTTCAGCCTTGTTTTCAACAGCTTTGTTTTCTTTTTCTTTTTCTTTTGTTGTTGCTGTGACTAAAAGACCTGACAACAACAATTTTAGAGGAGGAAAAGTTTATTTGGTGGCTCATGGTTTCAGAGGTCTCAGTCCACAGACAACCGGCTCCATTCCTTGAAGATGGAGGTGAGGCAGAACATCATGGTGGAAGAGAATGGCAAAGGAAAGCAGGTCAGAACATGTCCACCAAGAAGCAGAAAGAGAGAGAGAGAGCAAGCCTCCACCTACCAGATACAAAATGAATACCCAGCCACTCCCCCAGTGCCCACCTCCTTCAGCCACACCCTACCCACCTTCAGTTACCACTCAGTTAATCCCCACCAGGGCATTAATGCACTGATTGCATTGACTCACACTTGAACTTTTGGGGACACCTAATATCTAAACAAGCCTTTAATAGGGGAAATTCATGATGAATATTAATTATAACTTCAGGATCAACTGTCCCAGAGGAACTATATATAGTTCAATCCACCAATTCTTCTAAATTTATTTGTTTATTATTCAAGAAATTGCAACAAACTACCACTTGGAAAAATCAGTGAGAAGAGAACAAACTAACTGCTCTAGTGGTTGGCTCTGAGTGGTGGGCTGTGGTACCAGCTCTCAGGACCCTTCCTCATCTTTCATAGCACCCATTGTCCTTATGACCCCGATGGCTGCCTACTGTATGCATCCGTGACTACCCTTCCAAGAGCTTTCCGTGGCTCCCTCAGCTTGTGCTCAGGGTAGGCAGAAAGTTCTGGAGAGGTGAAGCCCCAGGAGCTGCCCTCAGCCAGTGAAGGGTGACAGCTGGAGGACAGATAGACTAGCTTGCTGGACCCTGGCAGGCGTGTAGATAGGAAACTTCAAGGTGTGCTCTGTGCTGCCCCCCAGAGCTCACTAGTGGGAAAAAGTCCTGCTAGACCATTAATGCTGGGTGTATTTTGACTTCCTCCCTCTTTTGGTTTACTTCCGTTTCAGGTGGTCCTTTTCTGAGGTTTATTGACTGTTAGATGCCCAAGAGTTAGATGGACTATCTTCCTGCAATAAGACAGACAACATAATTCTGCAATTAGGCAGAATCTCCCCACTCCTCTTATGGGTACCTTTTGGGTTTATGATTGAAATAAATGACTTGCATTTAAATCCTATGCCAAGGTCTGCTTCTAGGTGAAGACAAGAAGAGCATCCATTTGGGTGCTTACTGTGAACTAGAATTATAACAATTCTGTTCACACCCTCCTCTGGTCCAATCCTGTGAGATCGACTCTGGCATTTCTATTTTAACATATCAGGAAACTGAGGCTAATCATACCTGCAGAGGGTCCAGGATTCCACTCATCAGTGCTAGAGTAGGATTTGCTTCTGATGATAGGGCAATGCCCAGTTCCCAAAGGACAGGCTGCTGGATGTGCCAGGCGAGGAGTTGGGGTCTCGGGTTGGTGTTTGGGGGCTTAGTAGTCATTTCCCCTGTCTGGGTCTCAATTTTCTCATCTGTGAAATACAAAGATAGGGATAGACTAGCTCAGCTAGTCCCCCAGGCTCTTGAAGTCTAAGATGGGACCCCATCAGTGATGGTACTCTGGATCCCATCTCCCTCTGACATCCTCCCTGCAGGCTGCTTCCCCATGTGACTCCCAGGCAAGGCTTTGGAGGCCACGGGGAAGGGGGTTTACCTTTCCACTGGTCCCCCTTTGAGGTTTACTGACTGTCAAATGTTCAAGAGTTAGATGGATCATCTTCCTGCAATAAGACAGACAACATGATTCTGCAAATGTCATCTGACTCTCTAGGAAAAGCAGATTTCTGGGCTACTCTAAAATGTCATGGAGGAAGTCGTTGGGATTCATTGATGAAATTGTAATCTTTCCCCACGCATTTCCCACAAATGCCATATAACTCTTTCCACGAGACAGTTTCTATAGATTTAATGAAGAGGACGAGGCAGGTAAGAAAGGGGGGGGGATGGTGGCAGCAGATTAATGGTTGCTTGAAAGATTATTCACAGATGACAGCTGAGGATGGACGATGGGAAGCTGGCACACCTATGCTCAGGTTTTCCATGTACTGGGCACCGTGCTAGACACAAAGCTTGCTGCCCCGAAAGAATTCCGTTTCTGAAACGAGGAGAGACTTACATTCAGAGAGACTAAGTAGTCAGCACAAGGTCATGCAGTCAGTTGGTGACAGAGGGGGAGTTAGGTCCAATAATGAAGAGTGAAGTTTCTGGAGAAGGAAGGATTAGATTTGAATTTGCCACCCACTGATTTGCTTATGGTGTGGCCATTGGCATGTCCCTTGACCTCTTTGAGTATGAGTATCTTTGTCTCATAAATGGGGATACCACCACTATTGTAGAATATGGGGGTGTGTCCATGTTAACACCATTTTAGGCCACGTGGAACGTGCTCAATGTGTGGCTGTGAGGTTGTGCTGCCTGTTAGAGTCCCTCTGCCCTGGGGTCTGTCCACCTCTAACATTCTCTATCCTCCTCCCCCCCCCTCCAGGGAGGTCGTTCTGGCTGCCTGATATTTCCCTGGGGGGCATTCACCTCTGGGAACAAGACCTTTGCCTTATCCCTGACTTTGGACGTTTGCAGTTACAGAAGGGGGTGCAGGCTGCTCCCTTCTGTAATTGAGTCATCTTTGTTCTGTTCTCAGTGGTTGTGACATTTGCTTGTCTCACATTTGAGGTTCCTGTAACCTCTCACTCTCATCAGATTGATCCGGCCCCTGCGGCTCCCAGCATATGACCTCTGCCCTGTCTCTGCTGAGGTTCCTGCCTAGACCACACCTCATCTCTCCTGTTGCTTAGGAACCTGGGCTCAAGTTAATGAGTGGCAAAGGTTATTGGCAACCATTTTTCATCCACCTGCCAAGGTACTTGAGAGCCCACCATTAGAAAGGCACTTGTTTAGTTAAAGGTCAAGTGTCTTTTGTTAACATGCAGCAAACTCAGTTCTAGCATCATCCACACCTTGGCCAGGTGTGCCTTTGGGTAAAGGGGCTGCAGGGTGCCCTGGAGGCTGGGGAGTCCTGACGTTCTCCCCAAGGAGTGAGGAAATCTCAGCGGTCCTCGTAGCCTCAGTCCAGAACTTTCCCTACAATTGCTATTGGGGTTGATGCTTCTAGTTGGGATTTGCCACCAATTCCCTGGGAAGTGGATAGACTTGATTTTTCCCTCATCCTGTCTAGGGAATTTTGGACTTTTATTAGGAGGCTAAGTGTGGGTAGTGGGTGGTGGTGGTGGTGAGGGAGGAAATCTAGCATAAGCCCAGAGAGAATGTACCAAGGTCTAGAAGGAAACAGTTTTTCTGAGTGCTGATTCCTTAGCCAGCATCTCCTTCCCGATTGGCCTGGATGCTATGATGAGGCTGGTGCTTTCTCTGGTGCCAGCATGGAGACACGGAGCACTGTCAGCTGCTGTATGCATCCCTGATGCAGTGAGAGGAGACATGAAACCCCACCCAGCTCCCAAATTCAGAAGACTCTGGTTCTCTCCCCATCCCCATTCTTTATTAATAATGATCTCTCAGATTGTTGGGCACTTATCAGGTGCCTGGCAATGTCCTCCGTGATTTATATACATGAACTTAATGAATCTGCAACATAACTCTGTGCGTTAACTCATCCCGTCCATTCTGGGCTTGAGAAAACAGGCACAGAGAGGGTGGGGGAAATTCCCAAGGACAACTAAGTGGCAGATCCAGAACTTGAGCCAGGTGTCCTTGCTCCTTGGGCTAGACTATTAACCACCATTCCCTCCTACCTCCGGTGAGGGTCAAGTTGTCTTCATGCTGAAACTTGAAGACCTCCATGCTGCGCGCATGCGTCCTGTTTTGCATCTGCATTCTCTCTGCTTCCTCTGGCTCTGTGTCACTGGTCTCTCTCACACTGACATCTGTCCCACTGCAGATATTGGAGAGTCACCTGTGTCTCTCAAAGAGCTACCACACACAGGGAGCCCCACCACATATGGGGAGCCCAGACTGGGGCTACTTCTAATTCAGAAAAATGACCTCATCTTCCTAAGCTCCAGTTTCTTGAACTAGAAAACAATCACATGGTTTCATAACGGCAACGGGAGACTAGGGAGTGAAGGAAGGAGACAAGGGAGCTGGAGCCACTTGGCTCAAGTCCACAGAGGGAGGGCGCAAGGGGAGCTATGGGGCTTCCCTTGCCTGGCTCTTGAAACTAACCACCCAAGAGGCCATTCCAGGACAGGATCCCACACTCAGGAGAAACTGCTCATTGTAAATCAAAACTGAGCAAGACAGGGGCAGGAGAGAAAAGGAAAGATAAAGCCCAGATAAGAGCAGGTCCAAGAGGTCTCAGAAATCAAGCCACGTGTTTTTGAACACCTCACAAAAGCAATAGAAAAAGGAGCCCTGTGAAATCAGTGTTTCTAACTTCTGGACAATACCTCCTAAAAAGCCAGGAAAATTAGTTTCACATAAAAATGAGCCACAAGAAAGAATCAAGAGCGACTCTAACACAATGTTATTATAAGGGAACAAGAGAATGAGGAGCAAAATAGCCTTTTTTTTTTACAGTGTGCCAGAAAAGAGAACACAAATATGATGTCCTATTATAAATGAATGAAATACAGTATGGTTCCAGGTAGGAAAGAAGACCACGGATTAGAACTAGAGAAACTCAGAAATCAGGTGACAGAACTCAGGAAAGAATTATAAATCAAAAAGAGTACATTGGAAGGGACAGAAGACTAGGCAAACACTCCAAGTTCCTGGTAGAAATAAAGAGTGAAGAGGAGAAAATTTTTTCAAAAAGGAAATGAAAATAGGAAAGCAATGTTTTAAGAGAAAGAGACAAATACTGCAGATAAGCAAAGACAAATCGAACACATAGACAACAGGAGCCCCCGAAGAAGAAAACCAAAAGGGCAAAACAATGACCAAAGGTATAAGTCAAGAAAAGTATCCTGAAATAGAATGCAATTAAGAATTCCACATTAATTTTTTTGCATTATAATTATAGGTAATAGTGGGATTCATTTTGACATATTGGCCAATTTCACTCCCCACTTCTCCCCCTTTCCCTCCTTTCCTCCCTCTCCTTGTCCCCTTTTTCTGCTCTACTGGTCTCCCTTCTATTTCTATGAGACACCCCCACTTTTATTTTTCTAGTTTCTGCATACGAGAGAAAACATACCACCCTTCACTTTCTGAGTTTGACTTATTTTGCCTAACATAATACTCTCAATTCCATCCATTTTCCTACAAGTGACTCAATTTCATTCTTCTTTGAGTATGTGCACCATATTTTATTCATTCATCTGTTGATGAACACCTAGGCTATTTCCATAACTTTGCTATTGTGCTGTTGAAAACATGGGTATGCTTGTATTACTACTATAGCATGCAGACTTTAATTCTTTGGGATTAATAGGGTGGTTCCATTTCTAGCTTTTGAGGAATTTCCATAGTGATTTCCATAATGGTTAAGCTATTTCACAATCCCACCAACAGTGTATAAGTTAAAATTCCACATTGAAGGGTTTACTCTGGCGCTGAGAATATTGATACAAAACAACCAACTGCAAGACAGAGTCTAGTAAAATTATTGAACCATAAAGGAAAAAAAAAAATCCATTGGTCATCCAGGTCCACAGAACTAGTGATTTTAAAGGGAAATAGAATGAGATCATTGAGAGTTTTATAAAGTGATGCTTCATTAAAGGAGAAAATGGAGTAACATATTTAATGTACTTGAGGAAAGACTGTATGAGCCAAGGATTTTATGTTCCTCAACACTGACATTCGGGTATATAAGGGAACAAACATATCTGTAAGCAAGAACTCAGGAATGTTTCCCCTGAGACTTTCAAGAGGAATCTACTAGCAAATGAACTTCAGAATACCCAGACAACTAGAAGTATGTGAACAAAAGGACTTGTGATAAGCATTAAATATATGATTACCTGCAGAACTAACAACAAAAAAACGGGAGAGGGCTCCATGGTGCAACGGTGTGTGCTGTACAGAACAACTATAAAAATGGGTGAATATGGGGCTGGGGTTGTAGCGCAGTGGTAGAGCACTTGCCTAGCATGGGTGAGGTACTGGGTTGGATTCTCAGCACCACATATAAATAAATAAATACATGTCCATAAACAACTAAAGAAATATTTTTTTTAAAAAAATAGAAGAATGGAAAGATCAAATGCAAAAACAATTTCTTTCTGACTTTCAGTCATCATACTGGTGGTAATGGTACTGTCACTTTGAAATTGTTGCATATATAATGTGCAATAAAGCCAATGAGTAATTATGAGATATTTAAATTCTGTCATCTCTCTGGTCTGGAGAACCGTCATTGCTTCTGTGGAAGAAAGAAGACATGGGCGGGCTATAGAAGTGGTTATGTAGGAAGCCCATAGTCTTGACTTCCAACAGAAAGTGCCAGGTAGTATATATTCGTGTTGTGGACATTGGCTCCCATCATTTTTATTTACATCCAACTCATCCTTTCTATTGGCTGGGTAATATTGTATTATATGGTTTTGCCATGATGAATGCAATAAAAAACATATTCCCCCAATTTTCAGCATTTATGAATCAGTGACCACTGTTTCTGAGTATATGAGGGGATATTTTTGAATGAGAAATTCCTAGGAATAGAATGCAAGGCCAGGAAGTCGGCTTTCCAATAAATATTAGGTAATTGTCACATGAAAAGGTTGTATCCATTTCAGCTTCCACCATGAAAACGCAAGAGCACTGTGTTCCCACATTCTTGTGACCCATTTTCACTCCTATGGGAAAAAGATTGTTGAGTCTATGTTTATTTGCTCACCAAAGAGATTGAGAAGGTCTTTACTCATTCTTCTTTTGTGAATGGCTTATTTGAACTTTGACTTATTTAAAGTTGAGCGCTTGTCTTTTTATTGTTTACTTACAGGATCTTTCAATGTATTATGGATGCCAGTTCTTTTCGGGTTGGAAATGTGTCTCCTTAGTCTGGTATTTCTTTTAACAAGGAAAAGGTTTAAGATTTTATGTAGCCTAGATCTGTCAATTCCCATCCCTTTTTAATGGCTTCTGGGTTTCCTGTAACATCTTTTTTTTTTTTTAAAGATTTTCTTTACCCTCAGTCATAATAATTTTCCTCTATTTCTCTCCAGTGGTTATATGGTTATATTTTTAATCTGCTGGAATTTTGCTTTTATGTGTGGAGTGAGATAGAAATCTATGATGTGTGTATGTATGTTTGTTCAGTATCTATCCATTAATCATCTATCATCTCTTTCTTTGCAAAAGATAGCCGATTTATCCAATATCCTTTATTAAATAGTTTATCTATTCTCCAGTGATTTGAAAAACCTTTTTCTTTTTCACTCAGTAAATTTATATGTGGTAGGTATTTCTGGCACTTCTTTCTGTTACCCCAGACTGTGCTGCTTTCTCTCCTGGACCATACTCTTCTTTTTCTTGTGCTTCTTCCTTAAAGATGAGGAGTATATTTCATGAGTGCTTGCATGTCTCTTTTCCTTGCTACCATATGTACATGGGCTGAGAAGCAGCTGACAACCTGCAGACAACAGAGCTTTTGGGAATAGCAGTTTAGTCTGTGAGTCCCAGACTCCCATTCTAGCTCATCCCTCTGTCTTGTTTGGACTCCTAAGTCTCTGGGGCTTAGTCATCCCTTTGTGGGCTATTTCAGTGGTTGCTATGTCCCGGCCAAATCCATACTGAACTCTTAATTATTTTAGATGCATGTAAATGTCAACAACTGAAATTCACTCCTAAGTTCCCTTCTTGTTATTCTTTGACTGGTTCCCCAGTGTGGTGGTGGGAGTGACTTGAGGAGGTGGGACCTTGTGAAAGGTCCTTATATCATTGGGGGAGATTTTCTTGGAAGGGATTTAAGGTAGTTTTTATAGAACCTCCAAGTGCTCACAAGAGTAAATTGTTGTAAGAGTGAGTCTAATGCCTGAGTCACTCTTTGGCTTCTTGTTTTGCAATGTGATTTCTTGCTCCCATATGGGCTACTATTATGATGCCATTAGGCCCTTACCAGAGCTGAGCATATGGGGCTGTCTGATCTTTTAACTTTTCAAACTGTGAGCTAAATAAACCTCTTTACTTCACAAAGCTAGCCTGCCTTAGGTATTTTATTATAGTAACAGAAGATGAACCAACACACCTTATCAATTTGTAAGTTAAAAATAATAATTATTGGTATTATGTTTGAAATGGCATGATATTCATGAATTAATTTGGGAAAAAAAGTAAAGAAATATGCAGTGTGTGTTTTCACATCCAAGAATATGATTTCTCATTTTAGGTCTTTTGAAAATGCCTTTTTGTGCATTTTCATAGAGTGCTTATACTTTTCTTGTTAAACATATTTTTATATGAGTTATAATTGCTATGGATATTTTGAATGTGGTGCTGCTTTTCATTATGTTTTTCTCCACTATATTTCACAACTGATTTTTGCTTATGTAAAGTTAAGCTATCACATTTAAAAATATTTACCCCCTGCTCTAGTGTGGATCTGAAATATCCCCCCAAGGCCCATGTGTGAAGGGTTTATGGGACCATGGTCTCTTTCTCTCTTTTGTTCCAAGTCATGAGAAAAATGGCTTCACTCTGCCACTTGGTGTGAGGCATCATGATGTGCTACCACAGCCTCAGAAGAGTGGAGCCAGTTATGGACTGAAACCTCCCAAACGGTGAGGTTTCTTTTTGTAAGTTCTTGTGGAGACCTTGAGGGAGGGGAGGGCAGGGAAGGGTTGAGAAACTGAGCTGGGAGAGTCACAAGGAATTTTCTGCTCTTTTCCTTCATTTGAGGTCTGGCTCTGTGAGAAGGTAAACTTCAGTTCAGAATGATTCTTTCCCCTTAGCTTAAGCTTTGGATACCACTAAGTTATATTGGTGAGATTTGCATCAAGATGCTATACCCCTCCCCTTCCCAAGTCTCTCCCCATTGGCTCAGAGATGGAGCATCCGTGGCTCAGAGATGGGGTATCTACTGCGTTACAGGGGATCCAGGGCTACCAGTGTCTATGCGTAGTAAGTATCCTCCACATTTGATGTATTATATTTTTTTAAAAATTTGTTATTGGTTCTTTTTAGTTATACATAACATTAGGATTCATTTTGATATAATTACACAAGTGTGGAATAAACTTTGCTCTAATTCATTACTTCCCCTTGCCCTCGCCTCCTTCCTCTCCCTGTTCTCTTCCCTCTACAATCTTTCTGTTATTTATTTATTTTCTGTTATTTGCTTATTAGAGTTTTTTTTTAAAATTAGTGCCTTGTGAATATACATAATGGTGATTCACTGCGGCATGTTCACATACATCCCTGGGATCATTAGGTCAGATTCCTTCCACTGCTCTTCCCTTATCCCGTTCTATCTGCTCCTGCTTAATCTCCTTCCTTCCTCTGTGTCACCAATCTTTTTATTTTGATGGAATTTCCCCACCCCTTTTCTTGTCCCTTATTTTGGACTAGTTTCTGCATGATGTTTCATGTTTCTTGATACAAATTCTAAATATACTTTGTGGCAAGAAGAGTCATTCCCTATATCGTTAAATATTTTTAGGAGTTACAAATTCTGAGATACAGAATTTGTTGATTATTCCACATTGATAACTACCCACAGAAGTTGGTTTAATACCGTCTCTGGTTTTGGGCTAGGCTCAACACCCGGTGGAACCCAAGCCCTGTACAGAGCTTTCACAATTAATATGGGAAACTGTCTAACAAGTTGTACAATTTAGTTTAATGGGATGTCTGATGAGTGACACATGGTTGTTTGTCAACTAAAAATATCTTGAAGACCTTTGAGCAAACCAAGGGAGACCTCTCTTGTGTCATGTCTCACAAACAGCTGCGCCCTGCTCTGGGTACACATAATTGCTGAAACTGATTTGGGAGGGCTGCAAGTGTTGATGCTGTCATATTAATTTGCTCCATAAATCAACACATGGACTTGACAGCCTTTTAAAAATCTTTATCATTATGCATTTATCCTTTGTATTCTGAAGGAGTCATATCTGCCTTTGATCCGAAGCTGCTCATATTCATCAAGCAAATATTTATTGAGCATTAGGAGGTACTGTGTTATAGGGCCCAGGGCCCATCTTCAAAGAGCTCACAGTCAAATGGGGAAATAGGTATATAAGCCCAAAATTTCAATTTACTACCACCAGGATAGTGATAGAGTTAGGCATTGATAGAGTATTGCCATGAAGAATCATTCATTCATTCTTTCAACAAAGACCTGCTAAGATAGCGGTGTGGCCTCTGCATACACAGATAAATAGGGAATGGTGACTAATTCAGGGAACTCAGGCTTGGAGCAGGATACACACACACACACACACACACACACACACACACAAGATTAGATTATGCATAAGTACCAGCTATGTTAATCCATAGGAAGCATGGTGGGGCAAGCCAGAGTAGAGAAAAATCATCTCATGGGGGAGTTAGAAAAGACTTCAAAGGACAAGTGTTGCTTTAAGTAAGTCTTGGAAAGTATACTAAACCAATAGGGAAGAATGTTCAAGGTGGTAGTAATGGTGTATGCAAAAGTGGGGAAAGGGAGAAATTGTGTAGGATCTAGAAATACTATGGCATGGACTGAACGTGTTGGAAAAGGGCTTGCTGCAGTCTGGCTGGGCACAATTCAGGAGCCACTTGTCAAAAGAAACCAACTTTATTTTTAGAACCACACACGCCAAACAAAACAGCTCCTCAGGAAAAACCTTCAGAGCCCAACTGCCACCACCGGCTTCCCACAAGCCTCTCAACCTCCCCCACTCCTCCTGCTCTTGAGGCCCATTGGCTGGGTTGTGTGGTCGGAGCCAAAAAAGTCCCCCAATGAGCAGCTCCATGGTCTGAAAGGGCGGGGAAACAGCCCAATGAGCATCACCACAGAGGAGCCAATCAGTTGGCAGCTAGAAATTGCTGGGGCCGCTGTGAGCCAATCATCAACTGGCAGCTGGAAGTTTGCTGGGGCCCCTTCCGCTGTGGCTCTCAACAAGGGCTGTGGTGAGAGGAGAGGCCAGAGAATCAGGCAGAGATCACCCACCATGGCTGGTCTTAAATGGCCAGACAAGGAGCCTACCATGATCCAAAACCTCATTCACTGTCAAGTTCTTGTTTTTTTTTCTTCTCACCTTTCTCCCTTTAGAAATGCCAGCCCTAATTATTTGCATACTAAAAACACAATGGGCTTGAGAATGCCATGCACAGGAAATAATAAGCTTTGAATTAAGCTTGATTGTTGTTTATGAATTTTGCAAATTACTTTTCTGTTAACTTGCTGGTCATATTTTAGTGCAGGCAACATCTACGATTGATCATGAAACGGTTAAGAGAATAGTGAGAACTGAACAGGATCATACACACCATGGGACTATATGGGGATCATACAGAACTTAGGGAAACCCCTTGCTGCTTATGGTAACTGCCAAGAGGTAGACCAGTTGCCTGCATTATAAGACCTTCCCAACTAAATCCAGCATTCTGGAAAAGAGGTGAGAAAATAGAGTCCTCCAATGGTTCCCCTTCTAGAATTTAGGAATTTGAATTCTTGTCCCACTAAAGTGAAGGGAGAGGGAATCAGAATGGTATTCACAATTCAAGGTCATGGTGCCTTCTCAAAGTAAGTGGATTACCAGCCCCACCTTATGGTGAGGATGTTGATATTTGGGTAAGTTAAGCAGTAGTTTATAGACTATTGCTAATTAAAGGGAGGTTAAGGGTCTATGTTTTGTTGCCAGCTGCACATGGAAGCTTCTTGAAAAATGCAGAACCCCAGGCCTAACCTTAGACCTACAGAGTCAAAATCTGCATATTAATAAATTGTCCCACCTCTGCCTCCAGATTCTATGCAGAATAAAATGAGAGAAGCATTGATCCCTAGAAGAGCCAGGTCAGCTGACTTCAAAGTTTCTCCTCCCTCTGAGGCCACATTTACCTCTACTTTCGGCTACTGTGTTTATTCCTGAATATCCTGAACAATTTTGGCCAGGGATAATGGTCGAGTCTTCCAAGAGTGTCTATTTCTACTGTTAGTGTGAATTCTGGGTTTAATATGTGGATGATGCATTGTGACTGATCTTGTAAGGTTGTGGAAAAGTCTTCATGGAAAACAGAAGAGAAAATTCTTAATTCTCCTGGGTGGTCTCTTATTAAAGAAACCAACTGATATTAAAACAAATCAATTCCATCTCACCAAGGCAATTTACTGGGCATTGTCCCCCCACTGGAATTTGCAAAGTATTTTCTATTTTAATTACTGAGCATGTTTATTTACTCATTAGTTCACTTATTCCAAAAACCTTTGTTTGTCTGTACTATGTTCTGGAGACCTGGAGGCTTAAGACAGGGTCATATTCTCAAGAAAGGAGGAAACAACAAAACACTGATTACAACCCAATTAATATGTGATAAATAACAGCCCTTCTGTGTGACAAAATTTTCTGCTAGCCCCAGTTTCAAGCATTTTGCTTAGTACATAGAATGCGTGTCATGTGAGTGTCTCAATTTTTGTGTTTGGAATATATTGTCATTCCAGTTATAATCTAGTCATAAACAAAGTACTTTGGGAAAGGGGCATGATACAGAGGAAGTGGTAGCTCTGCCCAGGGACAGATGGCATTTCATGGAGGGGATGACCTTCATCCATTCATTTGGCGGATATTTAGTGACCATATGCAAAACGCAGACCAGTGAAATGGGATATTGAGGGTTAGGAATGGGTGTTCCTTCATTCCTGCCCTTGGTCCTAGCTGATAGACATATAATTACACAGTGAATCAAGCACTTTCAGTGTGACACATGTGACACTAGTGACCCAGTGCTGAGAAATGCTTCCTGGAGAAGGCTCCTGAGCTGAAACTTGCAGGATGAGTACTGGAGGGAGAAGTGTTCTAGGTAGCAGGACCAGCAAGAGAGCAAAGACTGGCAGTGGTGGTGGTGGTGGGGAACACCAAGGAACTTGGCTCAGAGTTGCAGGAGGAATGTGGGCATCCTAGAAGTTAGGTGTCTTCCAGTGAGCTTTCTCTAGGCCTTGTAAACAGGAAAGATGTGACCACAGAGTACTACACCTGGCCCAACAGACCACTTTCCAATGATTTAACTACAAGGATTGGCCTCCATTTCCCCAATAGGGATTCTTGTCCCCCTGGCTTATTTCTAAGGCATTGTGGGTGGAAAAGTGCTTAGCTAAGTAGTAAAAACTCTGCCACATTGTGAAGAAGTTTCCCTTGCCCCTTACCTCAGGGAAACATCTGCAGGGTGAAGTGAGGTAAAGTGGATGCGCTCTCGGCTTCCATGTTGAGGGATGGTGGTTAATTAGAAGACTTAAGTTTTTCTTCTTAAGTACACAATAGCTTTTGGGGAAATGGCTGACTGTCCCCAGCTGCATGTAAATGCCCAACCGGAAGCTGCAGACAAAGGACTGATTATGACAGAGTGGCACCGGGCTGTTAGCGAGGAGCTGCCAGATGCTGTTAGCAAGTGGGAATTAAAAGTGAAATTGGCAACTTGCCTGGAGAGGAGCATCTCTGTGCCTCACAGAAATCCAGTGGGGAGAACAATACGGACAGAGCGTGGACAGGGTGAGGTTCAAGGCTGGGGATGGGAGTGTTCCAGACGTGGATCCAGACAATCTCCAGCACTGGGAGACATTAGGTCATAATTATTTTCAGATTAGGGATGCAAGGAGCCAATGGCAGGCAGCAGATGAATCAAGGTTGGAGTATGGGGGTTAGCAGTTGAGTTGTGTTATGGGTTGAACTATATCCCCCCTAAAAGATATGTTGAAGTTCTAATCTCCGTGACACAGAAAATGATCTTGTTTAGGAGCACAGTCTATAGTGGCTAACCAAGTTAAAATGAGGTCATTTGGATAGGCTCTAATCCAATATGACTGGCATTCTCATAAAAAGGGGAAATTTGGACGCAGGCAGATAGGCATGGAGACCATACAACTGAGTGACGCATCTATAAGCCAAGGGCTACTAAGGATTGCTGGCAAACACCAGAGACGAGAAGTGTTATGGTTTGGATGTAGAAGGTCCCCATAAGAGTTCACGGGTTCAATTCAATGCTGCAATGTTCAGAGGTAAAATGATTGGACCTGACGATTATGATCTCATGGGTGAATTAATCCACTTGATGAATTAATTATTTGATAGCTGAATGGATTACTGGGAAGTGGGATCTACTTAGAGGAAGTCGGTCACTGGGGGCATGCTCTGGAAGGGTCTGTCTTCTTCCTAGTCCCTTCCTCTTTCTGTTTCCTGGCTGTCGTGAGCTGAGCAGCTTTCCTGCACTGTGCTCTTTCTGCATGATGCTCTGCCTCACTTCACACCTAGAGCAATGGAGTCAGTAGACCATGAACTGAGATCTCCAAAAGAGTAGGCTAAATACATTTTTCCTCCTCTAAGTTGTTCAGGTCAGGTATTTTGCTCATAGGTATGAAAAGTTGGCTAACATAAAGAGGCATGGGAGGATTCTGCCCTAGAGTTATGAGAAAGAACATGGCCCCACTGACATTTTGATTTGGGACTTTCAGTCCGCAGAGTATGAGACAATATATTTCTGTTGTCTTAAGCCACCCACCCCCTTGGGTAGGAGGTAGAACAGTCTCCACTGATGTGTTAGTTGCCAGCCATAGGCAACTAACACAACTTGCTTTCTTTCAAGTGAAGAGTGTTTGGCTTCTCAAAGCCCTCTCATGATACCAAGACATGATGCTTTGGATATAGACAAAAGAGCCAGTCATCCTCTTAGGGCTCTGGTCAGTTACTCAGATCCTCATGGTACACTGATTATGCCAGTCTGCATGTGAGCTCACGCTGGGTCCTGAGAACAATGAACTGTCCCTGTGGTGAGTCACAGCAGATGCTTCATAGGAAGGCAGACCTGGACTAATCCTCTACACTACTGCCCCTGAGCTGTGTGGCCAGGGCAGGAGACTTTCCCACGTCTTAGTTTTCCGATCAGTAGAGAACCATACCTCTCCCTCCTGGGTTGATGAGGAGATTATTGAGAATATACATGAAAAGTAATAAGCACTGATCAGTTAGGGGAAAGGAAATTACATAAAAAGGGCTGAGGGTGTAGCTCAGTGGTAGAGCGCTTGATTAGCATGTGTAAGGCCCTGGGTTCAATTCTTGGTACCATTAAAAATTAAATAAAATAGAGTTTGTTATCTTCAGAGAGGTCTTGTTTGATGGGGTGATTGTGGGAAATATTTTTGAGTCTGGATTGGGGAACAAAGCCCTTTCCTGCCAGATGGAGCCCAGTACAAGGGCCAGCACTTTTTCCCCTCCCTCCCTCCCTCCATCCATCCCTCCCTCCTTTCTCTCTTTCCCTCTCTCTCTTCCTCCCTCCCTCCCTCCCTCCCTCCCCCACCTCTTTCTTTCCTTCATCCTGGGGATCAAACCTGGGATGCTATACCACAAAGCTATGACCCCAGCCCTTTTATATTTTTTATTTTGAGACAGAGTTTTGCAAAGTTGCCAAGGATAGCCTGAAACTTGCAATCCTCCTGCCTCAGCCTCCTGAGTTGCTGAGATTATAGACCTTTGCCACTACATCCAGCTATAACACTTTATTTTTGAAGGGCTGCTTCTGTGGACTCTCCTGTGCCCAGAGGCTAGCATAACAGTTTTTTTCGTCCCTTCACAGGGTAGGAGGGTTGTTCAAATGAACCACACCAGTTTGGTTGGCTTATTCAGGATTCCCAGAACCTGACTCACTCATTACCACTCCTGCGGGCGGGCGTAGTTTCCTGTCTTTTCTTTTCCTGGTATTACCATTTCAGCTTTAACTAGGTCAACTCCAAATAGGACCTGTGACTGGAAGACTTTATCTCATTATTGTTGCAAATCAGCAATGGAAGAGAATTCCTCCCAGGGAAACCTCTGCACTTGGCCTTGGCCCTCCCAGACTCCCAGGCTGTTTACCTGCTGCTCTTTTTACTTCCATGAATGTTTTTTCCCTACTTTGTCTTCCTGGTCAACTCCCACTTACCTTTCACGCACTCTCTGAAGCTATCTATGCCATTCTGTGTCCCTCCCGAGGTGCTTGTCACATTGTGCTCCTATCCCTGCCTTTGGACACAGGGAGGATCTTGGGAAAGGAGACTGAACTGATTCAAAGGTCCTGGCATGTAGTTGGGATTATTAATACCTGATGCCCAATGAGTGGGTAAATGTCTGGGAAGAGGCAGGGAGAGCTGCAGCCAGTGGATGGAGAGATGAAGGTGAGGGATAGCGCAGCGTCTCTGCCCCTGCTTTAGCTGGGCACAGGTTTGTGTTGCCTTTTAATGCTCAATGCTGTGGATTCAGAGCTGCTCACATCCCGTATGTATGAGATAGACAGATGGCAGATAAATCGATGAAAGAGAGAGGGAGGGAGGTTTGAACAGAGACGGAGAGTGATGTGATTGAAACAGCTTCTCCTAGGGTGTGTAAAGTTGGTAGTCTATAGTAATCTTCCTTGATGCATTTCATAATCTGAATTTATAAACTCCAAAGAAGATCAGCATGGTGGGCCATGTGGAAGACAGTTTTAAGGGCTGCGTTTGGGGATAAATATCCGTTTGTCCTGCTTCTACCTGCAGTTCAGAGCTTATTGACTTATCCCTCCTGTTTGCTGTCTGGACTCTGGGTGGTGTTGTATCTCTGTGGCCATCTCTGTGCCTCCTCCTGTCTTGTTCTGATTGGATGTAACTGAACTTCTTTTTGGACTGGGTGAGTCTCTGTGGGACCTCCCAGTTTTGCAGGTGCCTGGGTGTGGCCACGCCAGAAAACAGGGAGTCCAGTGGAAAGTCTCCTGTATGCACAGGGCCTCCGGAAGAACATGGGCTTGGAACCAGATCAATGACCAGCCCTGGCCACCAGCTGAGGTGTTTGGAGTGTGTTGTTCCATTGCTGCTGAGCAGGTGGCAGCTTTTAGACTGAGCCTGGTGAAGACTTCTTGACACATTCTTCCTCCCTTTATCTATCACAGGTGAGGTGTAGGGAGGCTGAAGAGCAAAGTAAATTTATGCTTTTTTTCTGAAAAGAGAGCTGACCAGCAAGAGTTTGTTCCATGGTTCCATTTTATTTATTTATTGGACCTACAGTTCTTAAATGGGAGAGCTCTGAGATTCAGGGGTCCTGGAAATTGATTTTATATAAAACAATCAGTGGTCTGTTGATATCTAGAGGAGATTGGTTCCAGGACCCTCTGGGAGACCCCAAATTATCAGATCAATTCCTTTATATAAAATGATGTGGCATTTGCACAGAACCTGTGCACATCCTCTTGTATGTTTGAAATCATTTCTAGATAACTTATAATACTCAACACAATGTCAATGTTATGTAAGTACTTGTTCTACTGTATTGTTTAGGGAATAATGGCAAGAAAAAAAATCTGTACATGCTCTATACAGACATTTTGTCTGTACATGCTCCATTCAGACAAAAATTTTTTTCCCAAATACTTTTTGCTCTGTGGTTGGTTGAATCCATAGATGTGGAACCCCAGGAATGAGAGCTGACTGTATCTACCAATATGGGAAGGAAAAAGGATGTTGCCTTTCCCAGGGGCAACTGCACTTGAAGGCAACCCCCACCTTCCATATTAAAAACCAAAAAACCCAAGACCTCCCCCACCCCAAAACAAAACAAAACAAAACAACGCCTGAAGAAAACTTCAGCCTGGGTTGATCTGACTCCCAGACCTGCAGGATTTTCATTAATATTGGAGAGAGAGACAGCTTCTCAGCCTCAAAACACTTGCAAACTTGGTAACTTCAGCCAAGCCTTCTTCATTCCCCTCCCCAGCTCTCAGTTTTCTTCTCTGTACAATTGTTATACTGTCATACTTCCTTCCTGGAGTTAGGAGGATCCAATAAGTTCATATAAATTACAAAATGTTAAATAAATGCTAAGGCTTGATGGTCATTATTATGAACAGAGCACAAACCATTCATCTCAGCACAGAGGAGATCTCGGAGTGACCTGTAGAATTAATGGGACCAATGACATTTATCTCCTGACATCCATCTCTTCACAGTCATCTGTCTCAGTCTTTGGGATGAAGTCATAAAGAGGCGCAGGTAGGTGGTAGAGCTGAAGTTGGTTTCTGTTCTTGATTTGAGCATCTCGGTCCTAGCATTTGTGTGAGTTGCTAAGGAATGCTACTAGAATGTGTAACTCCTAAGTCTTGGGGTGGGTCTGGGGGGTCTTTGGTGGCATCCGAGGTCTTCCAGTGTCTGCCCAACAGCTCCAGTCTCCATTTCCTGCTTTTATGTACAATCACATTTTCCTTTTCTCCAGACTCATCCATCTGTGGCATCCTGGATCATAAATTTTCATTTTTTTTTTTCAGAAACTGCTAACTCTGAGTCTGATCACAACCAGAGAACTCAGAAAATCCTGTCTTTATGGCTATCAGTCCTTCAATCTGTGGCTATTCAGGAAGGTACTATGCCTAGAACAATAACAAACAATAACAATGACAACAACAACAACAAAAGAAAGGTAATTATGTTGTGAATGTGGGATTTACTTCTAAGAACTTAAGCAGAATTCTGGCCTGGGAGGCCTCACTTTGGATGATCAAAGTCCACTCCAGAGCCCTCAGAGTGTTTGCAATACCCAAGCCTTAAGGCCAGTTAAACCCTCCTCAAGGTCACCTTGACCCCACCCAGGGACCCATCCGAGAAACTCTGAGAACACCAGAATGGGAGTGAGTGTCTCCTTCTTGTAACAGAGAAGCCCAAGTACCTTCCCCAGGTTTTGGAGAAGAGAGACCAGGCAAAAGCAGCAGAAAGCCAAGATTCAGGGTCAAGTCTCTCCTCTCTGGCTTCCTGGAAGAAAGAGATAGAGAAGAGGTCATAGTCCTATAGGTTGAGTGCCATCCCACCCCAGCAAGGCTTCTCTCTATCTCTCCCAACTTTTTTACATATAAAGACAACTTTTTTATTTAGAGAAAGAATAAATGTAACAAAGCACTTGTTTAACTGACAAATACAATGAACATGATATAAATTCAGAAAAAATAAGATAATTTTATTATTTTCTTGACATATCTCTAATGTTTTTCTCTTATAATCTTTGGCTGTAGAATGTCATATGATGATGAATTTATAATATAGTTTCCCACAGAGGGAAGGATAATTTAGCCTCTCCTCTAGCATGATTGATTGAAATGTATTTATTATTGATGCTTTAGGACAGTTTCTGCTTCCTTACTCTCTGCTAGTAAAAATATGCACATTTTAAAGAATGTTTTGAAATTTGAAAAAGCATCTATCAAAATTCTTTCATGTAGGATCTCTTCCAATTTCAGGGCATTCAAAATTTTGTATGCAGTTGCTAATCTTTTAAAAATATTTATTTTTATTGAGATATAAGTCCCATCCATAAAATTACCTCTTTAAAGTGCATAATTCACAGAGATGTGCAACCATCATCACTGTCTAATTCCAGAACATTTCCATCACTCCAAAAAGAATCCCCATACCCAATAGCAGTCACTTTCCATTTGTCTGTCCCCTCCCCCCTCCAATTTCTTGCATCTGCAATTCTGTTTTTTGGTCTCTGTGGATTTGCCTATTCTGAACAGTTCATATAAATGGAATCTTACAATATGTAGACTTTGGCGTCTCATTTCCTTCCCCTAACTTACCGATCTCAAGGTCATCCATGTTATAGAATTGCATTCATTCATGGAATCAGTATTTTCTTCATTTATAGGCTGAATAAGATTCCATTATATGAATATGTGACATTTTGTTTACTTATTCATAAGTCGATGGCTCTTTGGATTTTTCCCTTAATTTGTCTAGTATTAATAATGCTTCTAGGAGCACTTATGTGTGATTTTTTTTCCATGGGTATGTTCCCATGTCTGTTGGGTATACATGTGGGAGTGGAATTGCTAGGTATGTGGTACGACTATGCTGAACTTCATGACTATGGACCTTTCTTAAACATGACCAGAAATGATGCCTCTTCTTGCAGGCTGGGAAAGGTTGGGGTAGAGAGTGTGGCAGGCTGGCAGGGAGTATATTGAGTACCCAGCAGTGTCTCTCAGTGCCCACTACTTCTTTCTTTGATTGCCCCATTAATGAAGGCCTGGTATCAGCGACCTGCCTGTCAGGAAACTAAAACAAATTTATAGGTTGCAGTTCTAAAAACAGAAATGAAAGTAATTTTATTTAGTCCCAAGAGGGAAATACATTCTTATCATTTTAATGCTTCAGGGTGTGTATGGCTGCTTAGACTGCCCAGCTCCACTCCTAAGAGCTGTGGGCCCTGACCAAGGGACTGGACCTCTCTGTGAGTTGGTGTCTTCATCTGTAAAATGGGGAGATACTAACATTGGTACTTTCCTTGTGGAGCTGTTGTGAGACCCCAGGATGATCAGGCACGAGACACACTCAACAAAGTCCCTGGCAAATGCTCAGCTCTTATACATACTACTAGCGATCTTATTGGCCTTCTGTAGGAATGGACGTATGTCAATGAGATGATCTCTACAGGCTTTGATCACCAAAGTGCCAATTTTAGGGCATGTTTGAGAAGTCGCAGTCAAGAAAGGGCAGACAGATGTCTGAGCCTGACACCAACTAATTAAACTAATTGCAGACCAGTCTTCAGCCCAGCCCAGTCAGAGCTGATGGGAAGCCAGTGTGACTCCTGGTTGATCTGTCCCTGAAATGCAGTGTGGGAATGTGAGGACTTTGTAAGGAGATGCTGGCTTTGGCTATAAAATCTTGCCATGTGTCTAGAAGCCTGGGTTTCTCCTGTCTTAAGGAGCTTCCCTGAAAATTGAGATTTTTTTCCCCAAGGTAGGTTTCAGTAAGAGAAAAAGAGATTGGGTTATCTATCATCTGCACCCCATTTCTTTTGCCAAAACCCTGCCAATTTTTCCTAGTGACAAAAATAATAAATGTTTTTTAGTTTTATAGTAGAATGTATGATTAATTTGGACGGCAGAAGAGGAGTAGCTGAACTCTAGGAAATCTGATCCTTCTCCCCTCCCTCCCTCCCTATCATCTATCTATCCATCTATCCAATCACCCATCCATCTATCATCTACCTACCTTCCTATCTGCCCATCTATTACTTATCTACCTATTTACCTATGTAGAATTCTTTCTTTATCTATCTATCTATCTATCTATCTATCTATCTATCTATCTATCTTTATCTTTGTCTTTAGTAGCTGAGAATTTGCTGTTTCCCACTGATTGATTGATTCATTCAATGAACCAACTCATCTACCACCTACCAATTGTTTATAAACACTTACTGTATACCAGGCATTGTTCAGGGAGATGTGTACAATCAGAGACATGAAAAATTGTGCTCTATATGTATACTATGAATTAAAATGCATTCTGCTGTCATATATAACAAATTAGAATAAATAAATAAGTTTTAAAAAGCGATAAATAGGAAACACAGGAGGACAAGTAGCTGTAGCATTGTATATGAAATTCAGAAAAGGAACTCTGAAAACATAGTAGAACTATCTAGAGATGAGATACCATCTGGAGTTGAAGGATGTGTAAGATATAACAGCAGAAAAGATGGAGAAGGTGGTACCAGGTGAGGAGAACTTGGTTTTCAGAAACATGGAGGCATCCTCAGGAGGTTGGGGCAGAGACAGTGAGGCAGGGATTCCTAGGAGATGAGGTTGAATCATCAGGGTCTTGAATTACATGCTAAAACATTTGGGTTTTCCCTGAAATCTTGACAATAGGTTAAGCAGGTGAATGATTACATTTTCAAAAGATCCCTCTGACAGTGGGCATGGAGGTGTTAGTGGGCTGAGGTGGGAGGAGACAGGGATAATGATTAAAAGGCTCCTTGATCGTTAAGCCTCTAATCAATAAGCAATTCATTTATGTTTCATAAAGCATTAGTCAGATAATCTAGGCCATGACCCAGGTTTGACGCCATGTGAAACACATGGGAATGCCTTTTATTTTATATCTGCTGCCTGGTTAAATTTATTTTACTCTCCTTTCTCCTATTATAATCAAGGATTCCTGATTGTTGGTGTTTTTCTCTAATGTACCTAAAACTCCTGCGTCACACCGATACTTGAAGCATGCCATGAAGGTGGTTCATTAAAATATGAATTTATTTGATTTGGCTTCAAATACAAAAAAAACAGTCATGCAATAACTGGGTGATTACAAAGCTAAAAAAAAAGTCACACCATATTTTATTTGTGCCCTACAAGGAAAGTGTACCCATGTTTCTTGAGGCTAGTAGATCTACAAAGTGACTGCTACTTACTTACCAGCTACCTCAGTAGAAGGTCGTGGGTCCCTTTGGGGAGGCCTGGAAGAAAGAATTCACAGTATAAATTTCCTGTAATGTACAGGAACCTGGCCTCCTCTTCATCCTGGGTCTGTAAACTGGCTCAAGTCCAGGAATGGATTGAGGAACTAAGATTCTCTGTTCTTAATGGTTTGAGTTAGACTTGGGTCCACTTGGTTTGGAGGCTTTCTACTGATACAGATAAAGCAAGGGCTGTGTAGGCTTCCATTTCCCTTCTAGGAACACCATGCCCTCCAAGTCTGCGTGAGTCAGAGCACTGTATGCTGGTTTTGCCTCTGGCTGCTCATTACTGCCATTATGCCCACCATGCCCTTAGTGATCCGTGGCTGCTACGTGGCTCCTATCTCCCAGGATGCAATTATTCCCTTTGCATTTAAATTTTCCAGTTGAAGGACTGTAGTTCGCACTGAAAGTTTTGCCCTACAGAGAAGAGCAATCCCAGATACTGGGATTCCCCTTGCAGATCTGTTTCTCCAAGTTTTGGTGAAAGATGTGTCATTGGGAGCCTCCATGTGAGTATGTTTTAAGTAGCTCCCCTTCCACATTAGAGGGGTCGCTATATGTGGAGGGGACTGATCCATGGAGGGAGCCCCCAGGAATGGACAGGAAGCTACTTCAAAGAGTAATTCTCTGTCCCTGGACCTGGGTCTCCTCAGTCAATCCAGGGAGATTTGCACCTGGAGGTGGGGACCTACAAACCTTCCAGGAGGCTGCATTCTGAGTTTTCCAAGAGTAGCCATCATCCTTTTTCAGTTTCTACACACAACCTTCTGGCCACAGATTGGATTTCCTTGGTTCCTTGAGAGTGGGACCTGTTCCTCTCTGGGAGCAGATGTGAGTGTTTGGATGGTGGGGATTGTCCATGTGCCAGTGAAATCAATGCTGTGTGAATGGGTTACCAGAGGGTACAGTGTCCAGCCTTGCATAGTCACAGGCTCCTTCCCTGAATCCAGCTACTGGTGGCCCTCTCTGTACCTCTCCTCTGTCATGTACCAGGCTGTGTCAATAGCTGTCAGTTTAGTTGATGACCTGGACTGATAATTCTATTCTCAAGCTAAGGAACAGCATTTAACTTTTGGCTAAGAGCATCATTAGGGCCCTTTGGTAAATCAAGCCAAGCTTATTTATTTAGTCCTGTTAAATACATAAAATGGGCTTATTTAATGCTTGCTTTTCCCCAATACAATTGCTAACTTTATTTAGTTTTTTTTAAAAACAACAACAACAACAAAAACTTACTCCACAATTGAATTAATTAATTCCACAGCTGAGAGTTGGAAACCTCCAGACTTACAGGGCAGGTCCTACTGGTTGGCGATCTCTAGCGCACACAGTCAGTGGGTTGTTTCTCCATCTGCAAAATGGGGACAATAACACCTGTCTCATGGGGGAAGGAAAGTAATTAGATTAGAACAATCCTTGCCTCCTATTAAACTTTGAACAAAATCATCCAATACCGCTATTAAAAAGCAACACTGACATGAGGACCTAGACTTCACAACTGCCGAGACCCATGTGTGGTGCCCTGTGGTTGTTGACACGCACAACCATAGTCAGTGGGGGTGTCTCGGTTGCATCATGCAGAGCAGGGATCGTTTTTCTGCAATTCTGCACAACCCACTCCCTTCCAGTCCTAAGTCTAGGCCCAGTGCTCACTCAGAGTAGGTTACTGGAGTGACTGACTCCCTCTGGACACTCCAGGTCACTTACACACTGTGCCATCTGGTATCTATGACTGCCAAGGTATTGACCTGGGCACGCATCCCACAGGAAGGGGAGAGCTGCAGAAGCACCCTGCAAGAAGGAAGTCCACTGCTTGTCTGAGCAGCCAATAGAATCACCTGAGATACTTCCGGTGCTTAGAGCTACTTGGCCACGTGAAAAGATAAATGTACATAATTCTTCATGGAGGGAAACCAATCTTCCTGAGGCTCCTTAGTGACTTCTTTCTTCATCTGGGAGGATTTAAATGGCCATCCAACAACTCAGTGTCTTCCATAGGCTTGGCAGGAGCTTAGCTTTCCCCTGTGTTTTGCAAGGTTGTGCGTGTCATCCAACCACAGGGCACCACACCACTTGCAGTTGTGCAAGTCTAGGTCCTCGTGTCGGTGTTGCTTTTTAACAGTGGTATTGGCTGATTTTGTTCAAAGTTTAATAGAAGGCAAGGATTGTTCTAATCTAATTACTTTCCTTCCCCTATGAGACAGGTGGTGTTGTCCCCATTTTGCAGATGGAGAAACAACCAGAGAAGTTCAGCAACTCACCGATGATCACTAATGGACCTATTTCCTCTTGCAGTGTTGGATACCTTCCGTTCTCCATACAGCAGGTCCTTTGCATTATTGTTGATTTTTCATGATGTAGAAGCTGTTGTCATTTGCCATTTAATTCATGAGGAATCCCAGGTATGAACAAGGTGAGTCATTCGTTCAAGGTCATGGTGAGAAATGTGGCAGGTGTGGCTAGTCCCCTGGCCAGAACTATTGCAGTTCAACAACCATCCTGCTCTCTTGCTTCTCAGGATAGGTGTTGACAGAATAACTTGGTTATTTGTAGGTTTAGATATGTTGCTGAATTTTTCTACTCCAAAGCCTAGATTAACTGCCTAGAATTAATGATTATAATTCTATGTTCATAATTTATTTCCATATTTGAAGCCAGTCTACAGACACTTGAAATATATCAGATAGAACACTAAATGAGATTTCCACAGTGCTTTTGGAATACAATTTGCAACATCTATTCAAACAAATAACACTCTTGTCTTTTTTTTTGGGGGGTACCCAGGTTTGAACTCAGAGTCACTCAACCACTGAGCCACATCCCCAGCCCCCCCTTTTTTTTGTATTTTATTTAGACACAGGGTCTCACTGAGTTGCTTAGTGCCTCGCCTTTGCTGAGGCTGGCTTTGAACTCCTGATCCTGCTGCCTCAGCCTCCTGAGGCGCTGGGATTACAGGTATGCACTACCATGCCTGGCTATACCCTTGTCTCTTTTATTCAAAGGTCTCACCTTGGGAGAGTCTCTTGTAGAAACTAAGCAGTAGGGAGATGAGGTAGAAGAGTAAGGAAGTTTTGCAGCTCTGTTTGTCATGACAGAAACTGAGACAGTCTGACAACTTGCCCTCAGGGTGTGTGTGTGTGTGTGTGTGTGTGTGTGTGTGAGCGCACACGCACGCACCGGTGTGGTGAAGATAAGCAGGTAGATTGATTAGTTGTGATTTGTTTCTTCAATGAAACGTGCAGATACAACCTGCGTTTTCTGACTAGGGGTCTGGTTGGATGACAGGAGCAAGCAATCAGCAGCCACATGTGCACTGAAAACCCATTCAAATGAAAAAAAAAGTGCCACACCCCTTCCTGTGTACACCTGGAGACAACTTATAACTGTCTGAGTTCAAGACACATGTAGAGGAGGCTGGAAGGACACACTCCAGGCCGTTAAGGTTGGTTCCCTGGGAGGTGAGGACGTCACCAGTGAGGAGCTCAGGTGGGGGCACTGCTAATTTTCGGTGCCGTTTCCCAGGTAGGGGTGAGCAGGTGGCATTTTTGAAACCTTAGAAACTGACTTGAAAAACGAGTATAGTTGACATAGCGAATGCTCTGTTCACTATGGAAATGTGCAGATCTTAGCTACATAGTTTGATCAGTTTTGACGAAGGCAGGCACACATGGAACCCACGCCCTCGTCATCTGGGAAGCCAAGGTGTGCTCCTCCTGGTCAGTTCCCCGCCACTCCCTCTAATGGAAGCAACCACTATTCTCATTTCCTTCACCACAGGTTAGCTTTTCCGGTTCCAGAACTTCTTCTGGAATAAATGGAATACAAAAGTGTGTACTCTTTTGTGTGTGACTTCTTTTGCTCCACAAAATAGTTTTGAGATACATCCACATTTCTGCATGTGCCAGCAGCTTGTTCCTTTTCTTTGTGGAGTAATATTCCATTGTTTGGCTATGCCCCAATTTGTTCACTTGTTGTTTCTGATTATTATGAATAAACTGCTGTGAACATCTTTGTACAGTGTTTTTTTTTTGTGTGTGTGTGCAATGATGTTTAATTTCTCTTGGCTAAATACTTAGAAATGGAGTTACTGGATCAAAGGGAAGGTGAATGTTTAATGTTATAAAAAATGACAAAGAGTTTTCCACACTTGTAGCATTTTATACCTCCACTAGCAATGTATTCTGAATTCATATATTTTGTTTTTTGATTCTCAACTTTCTTTTTCTTTTATAGTTTCCTTTTCTCTACTAAAATGGTGCATCTCTTCATTCATGATGGTTATGTGTCATTTAAATATTTTAACATATTTATGATAACTATTTTCAAATGCTTGTCTGATCCTTCCAACATCTGTATTGTTTTTAGTCTATTTCTCTTTTCTTTTACCCTCCGTCCCTCTTTCTCTCTTTCCTTCCTTCCTCCCTCCCTCCCTCCCTCCCATCCTTCTTTCTCAGGGTCTCTCTGTGTTGCCCAGGCTGGCCTCTCACTCCTGGGATCAAATGAGTCTCCCTACTCCACTTCTCTAATAGCTGGAACATTAGGCCTGTGCTTCATCCCCAGTGTTCTTCATTGGTTTTATTAACAGATTCCTCTTCTGCTTGTGGATCACTTGGTATTTTTTCATATGATCTAAAATTTTTCACCTTATGCGGGAGATGAATAGCACATTGGTGAATTTCTAGATATTGTTATTTTCCCTTAAGGAGTATAGGATATATTTTTTTTTCTTGGAGATAGTAAGTTAATTTACATTAAAACCTACTTAATCCTTTCAGGCTTTTATAAAAGCCTTTCAAGAGTGCTTTTAGAGTAATTTTTTTTTGTAGGTTAGAGTGCTATAGTGTGCTCCTTCTAGCATCTCAGCTGAATGGCTAGGTGAGTGCTCAGGGATTTACCTTCCCCCTGGCTGGTTGGAAATGTTGCCTCCCAGGCCTGTGGGGTCTCCACACAGCTCACAGGTTCTCAGTAGCTCTTTGTAGCCATGTCTCTTGGTGTTTTGTGCTGTGTGAATGCAGTTTAGTGTCTGACCAAAAACTTAAGAAGACCCTTCTGCAGATTTCTGGAATTCCTTATTTGGTGCCTTTCTGCTCACCAGTACCTTACCCCATGCATTCTGTCTGCCTCAGCAGAACTTCCATCACTGTCTTCTCACTGTGGTCTGTTTGAGCTCCATGTCCCTGAATGGTCTGGGCAGCTAGTTCAGGTAGAAAGCCAAGGAAATCTAGGGTGGAGCTCACCTGACTTACCCTCCTCCGTGGGTCACAGCTTTGCACAGTCTGTTGGCCAATATATGAAAACCACTTGGTTCCTATATTTCTTATAACTCTCCAGTTGTTTGTAGTAAGAGGACAGGTCCAATCTCACTTGCTTCACTGTTTGGAAGAACTCTAAAAACCTTTTTTCCTGCATTTATATATATATTTTAAATTTTTATTTGTTTTTGATTCATATAATACATGTACACACTTATTAAAATATTACAGTGAGATATTTCAAAACAGTTATACATTATATATACAATCAGGGTATTTAGCATATCCATCACCTCATACATTTATTTGTGGTCAGAACATTCCAAATCTTCTCTGCTAGCTGTTGTGATATATTCAATGCAATATTGTTAACCATAGTTACCCAACTGTGAAACAGAACACTGGAAATTATTTCTCCTCTTTGAACTCTTACTTTACACCCACTGACTTATCTCTCCCTCTCTCCCTTCCCTCTCTTACCCCTAGCCTATGGTAACCAATATTCTATTCTCTCCTCCTCTATGAAATTAACTTCTTTGGCTTCCACCTGAGTGAGATCATGCATTATTTTTATTTCATGTAAAATAGTGTACTTTGAGTTCATCCATGTTGCTGCAAATTATAGGATTTCTATTTTATGGCTGAATAGTATTCCATCTTTTCTGATAACATTTTTAATTTAATAAGATACTGTTTTTTTTTTTTTTTGCCAAAAGAGAAATGAATCTCAAAATGTTATCTAGTCAAGAGAATACTGCATAGTGTCATTGATTAGGATGAGGTGACCAAACCAGAATTTTTTGGTCTAGGGTTACACTAAGGAAAAATGACTTTTTCCTCCCCCTTACTCTCCTTGGTCTCCTTTCTTTCAGCCTTGGGAATTTAAAGGTCTGGCATTTGAGTAAGGGGAAGGGGGCGGGGGAGACAACCATCCTCACTGCCTCCAACTTAGGTAAAATCCTCCATCCTCATGGCCCAGCTGGACCCTCAGAAGCCTGCAGGAAACATGAGATAAATGAAGATCATGGATTTGTTATCTCAGACCATTGTGCACACATCTCCATCAGGGCCCAGGTGTGGCAGATGGTGGCAGTGACTAAAGGGGGCTTAGAGGCCAGATCTATAGACTCTAGTTATCCCATACCTTCCCTCTGGCCCACAGACATGGCCAAAAGAGTTGGGAGGTCCATTTCGGGTAGATGAGAAAGCACAAAATGTGGGGGTCAGGGGTGGGCCTAGGGGCGGGGCCAGGGGCTTTCCTGGAAAGGGCCCACCCAGTTCCTCGCCCTTGAACGCTACTGTGGAACACAGGCTGGAAGAGGCACGCGTGGCAGCCTTTCCACTGGGAGGATGCTACATACTTTACGAGAGGCCCCCACCCAGCCTGGGAAGTCACATTCACTTAAGACAGCACTTCCTGGGACAGGCTGTGGAACTATCTCAGGCTCATCTTTTAGGCCACTCCACTGAGTGTCCGAGTTTGTCCTGTGTGTGGTCTCCGTCCTGGTGGGTGTGCTGGTGGGAAAGAGCCAGCCCAGTGTCAGGAAAGGTCTGGACTCTGGTCACATCCACTGGGCATTCAGAGTCTTGGGATTATTCTGGGGGTGGGGTGGAGAGGGCCATTAATTAATTAATTTTAATTAATGAATAAAAAGTATGCATATTTATGGTGTAAAACCTGATGCTTTGATATACGTATACACTGTGGAATTACAAAATCAGGTTATTAAACAGAGACATGACTTCACATGCTTATTTTTTTGGGGTCATGAGAACATTTAAAATCTACTCTTTGTAATTTTCAAGTATATACTCTATTGTCAATAGCACTCACAATGTGTAATAGATCTCTTGAATTTATTTTTTCTGTCTCATTGAAATTTTGTGACCCTTGTCCAACATCAACCCCATCCTCTCTATCCCTCAGCCTCTGGTAAGTTCCACTCTGCTTTCTGTTTCTGTGATTTTTAACTTTTTAAGCTTTACATGTAAGTGAAATCATGTGACTTTTGTTTTTCTGGACCCTGTTTATTTTGCTTAACTTAATGTCCTTCTAGTTTATATACATTATTGCAAAAGGTAGGATTTCCATCTTTGTAAAGGCTGTGTGGTTTTCCATTGGGGTCCTCTACCATGGTTTCTTTCTCCACTCCTTGGTTGATGGACACTTAACTTTATGTCATTTGGTAACTTGTGAACAATGCTGCCATGACCAGGAGGGGGCAGATATCTCTCCCACTAACTGATTTCATACCCTTTGGATACCTACCCAGGAGAGGGATTGCTGTTTTATATTGTAGTTCTATTTTTAATTTTCTGGGGGATCTCCATACAGTTTTCCCCATAGGCTATGTCAAAAACATTTTGCCCAGAGTGTATGAGAAGGCTTTCCTTTCTCCACATCCTTGCCAACCCTCCTTACCTTTGGTCTTTTGGCAATAGCCAGTCTTGGAGGCATGAAGTGACAGCTTACTGTGGTTTAATTTGCATGGGAGGGGGCTCCTTGAACTTGAGCCATGTCTCTCACCACTCAAGTTTCTGGGCTTTTGGAGGTGGTGGCCTCTGCTCTTCCAGGGGCTCCCCCCCTGGCGTGGCAAAGGAACTGTCTTCCTGACAACTGATTATTTTGCTTCCTTCTCAACCATAGCGCTGAGGCTTCTGGGTAACTTATTTTTAGGAAGCAAAGACTAGGCAGATGGGAGCCACCAGTCTGGTCACTGGGAAAGGCTTCCTCTGATTCCGAATTTAGATGATGGGGTGGTCAGACTGGAATCAGCTCTTGGTGATCTCCCACACTGGGTTTCTGATATTTAAAGAGACTGGTACATGTCGGCTTTGAATTCAGCCTTGTTAGTTTAGCAGGACTCTTGCCACCACAATAGACCGTCTCTTGGTCGAGTTAAAACAACAACAACAAAAAGGCTTCTCTCGAAACAAGAGCCCTCGAAGGAAAACCTGGGTGCAGGGACGAGGAACCGTCACAGCTGAGTGCCTTCATTCTGCAGAAATAGAACCGGGGACTACGATTAGAGCCTGTTACCACCCACCCGGCTCTGCGGCAGGCGATGGTGGATTTTGCCAGACCAGAAATCTTAAATAGAGGGTTTAGGGACATCCGAACTGCAGTGTCTCAACACGACATTTCGTTTGCTCGGAGAAACTGCTGTGATGGTTTTGGTAAGTTTTCAAGATAAAGCAGCACTTGGATTTTCACATTCCCAAATCATGACTAAGAAGATCCAGGCTGTCTAAATAAAGGGAAACAATCCTATTTAGTGGCCTCCAAATGTAATTAAACTGCCGAATCAGTAATTTCCTTAATGTGGGCATCTCATGCATGACTAACACCTTTGTTCCCCAATCAAAACATACTAACAGAGAAAGAAGAAGAAAACAAACAGAGTGAGAAGGAGATTCACAAAGCACTCAGAAGGACCTAACCTTGAACTCTGCGTGTTTTATTACAAATTTGTATCCAAGTTGGAAATGACAAGGTTGGCTGAATGTTGACCAGAATCCTGGAAAAGAAAGTAGGTTAAGCTCACTCATGGACCGAGGTGGGAAAGTCCTTAGTAAAGGGCTTGTAATCCCCGCTGCTCAGGAGGCTGAGGCAGGAGGATGACAAGTTTGAGGCCAGCCTTTGCAATTTAGCTCGACCTTGTCTCAATATAAAAAATTAAAGAAAGGGCTGGAATTGTAGCCCAGTGGTAGAGTGCTCCTGGGTTCAATCTCTAGGACCTGGGGGTGGGTGATAGCCTAGAAAAACAAAGTTGAGAAGTAGAAGGACTTGCATTTGACCTTGATCCATCCAGTTCCTGGGTCTGCATAGTACTAGTCCTTATTCTTGGTGACAAGATCTCTTGCCACATGGACCTCTGATGGGTCTTGGCTATCCCAAAGCCACAGAACCATCCTCATGGCTAGGGAGTAGGGTGGGCATGCCTCTCTCTGAGTGGGTCAAGGAAATGGGGAGGTGAAAGACAGACAAAAGCAGTTCCCCCTGGGGGCTGGGGCTCTGAGATAAGGCTAGGAAGGGCAGAGGTGTGCTCCAGGGACTTGTGGTGAACCCTTCCCATACTTCCCAGCCCCATCCCCGAGCGAGGCGAGCTGATAGATTTGATTTCAGCAGGAGAACCCGTCTGTTTACTGGGCTCAGCTCATGAAAGAAGTCGGATATTGGCAGGAATTTCAAATTCTGACTGAGGAGTCGAGCTATTTATGTTGAAAACATTTGAATGACTCCTCCCACCCCACTCTTTTCTTCCACAATGCAGGGTGGGCACCCTTCCAGGGCTGCCTTCGCACCCAGCCAGCCTCCCAAAGCTGCCTGGCAATCTCTCTGCCCAAACAGCAAGGATTCTGGCTGAATAAGTGCCCCGGCAGAGCTCCCCAAGCGCTCAAGTTTAATATGCACTTGACCTCTTTGTCTTTCAGAAATGAGATTTATTGAGTTTGGATTCCAGTGCCCCCCGGCCCCCACTAACATCTAATTAACCAGAACACACTTTGACTTCAAAAGTGCAGGAGAAAATGAGGAGATGTATTATGATGTTCTCTCTGCAGGAGCCCCCCAGGGAGGGGCTGGGGAGTGGAGCCAGGGGTCTTTTGAAGTATCTGAGTTGGTGGTCTGTGGTTCTGCCAGAATGCAAGATAAGCAGTTCGGGCCTTCCTCTGTGGTTTCTTTTTTTCCCCAATAAAGAGCTATTATCTTTCCTTTGGTCTTGTCATTGACTCTTTTTGGCCTGAATTTCCCAGGCTCTACATCTGAGTTCCTTAGATGCAAGAGACAAGGGGCAGACAAATACATCCTCTGCCCCTACCCCCCCCCCCCCCATAGTCTCCTACTATCTTGACACTGGGGCTGGATTCCCACCATGAAAACCACCCCTTTCTTTCCAGGGCACTGTGTCTAGGGAGCTCCTGGAAAATATATCATGAGAGACAGGGCAATGCAGTATTAATCCACCAGAAGCAAATCAAAACTCTTTGGAGTAGAGTTTGATTTAATTCCCCATTTTTAGGGGGAAGCTGCGAAGGTTGGACAAAGGAAAAGAAGATGAAATTTGGTGTTTCTCTAAAGCAACCAAGAGTGACAGCAGAAATCTTTTTTTCTATTCTTCTGCTTCTGGGGATCTGAACTTGGAGCATGAGGATCATGGCTTGCTCTTGAAAGACAGGACTAGTTACTTCTGCAGCAGGAGGGGGCTTTCAGCACAAACTGGGACTTTAGCTACAGGGTATCATGGGGACAGTGCTGTTGGGGCCTGGGCAGTCATGGCTATGGAACCCGAGCAAACACTGCAGGGCTCACCTAGGTAAGGGAGCGACCAGCTGCCTAAATGCAGCGGCCAGAGGGTTTTGGGCACCTTGTGCTTGATTTAGGTCATGGTGCTTTCCAAGAAGGTGCCATGAACCAAGGCAAGAGCAGGGTTAGGAGCTTGGGCACGAGACTGGGGTTGTTTTAGAGATTTAAATGAGAGACCATCGATGCATCACATGCTCAATAATGGTACAGGTCAGCATTATTGTTATCATTAATGACATGAATGTAGGGCCTGAGTTCAGGGGCTGAGAGTGGGAGTGGTGGAGATGGAGGCAAAGGACAGGGCGAAGGTCAAGGTCTCAGAGAAGGTAGAGGTGACTCCCAAGTGAACGCCAAGGCCTGGGCTTGTGGGAGACTCAGGACCTGTCTGTCCTGTGAAGCAATGGAAGAGGTGCCGGGTATGCCTCTGTGGTCAGGGATGGATTCTGACTTACAGTTGTGGCCAAGGCCCATGGCACAGTTCTGCCCCCAGGGTAGGAGCTGGTAGCAGATGTTGATACCCTCCCCACATCTCCTGGTCTTTCTCATTTTAAGGTCACTTGACTTTCTTTCCAACTGCTGCTACTTTCTACCTTTCTTTGCTTGAGGACTTGGGTGGATGAAACCTCCTTTGTCCCGCTGAGTGAAAGATGGGAAGTAGGGACACAGCACCATTGGGAAGACAGGCTTTGACCTCTGCCTTTGACCTCTGACTCAGTGTGTAAAAATACCCAGCTCCCTCCCCTCTCCGGTGGGATACGCCTAAAGCACAGGCTTTATAGACGGGACCTTAGAGGTCACCCCAGGACTGGATAACAGACTCTACTGCCACCTTCCCTTCCCAGACTGACCTGCAGTCTCCTCTCCAGGTGTTTCTCCTTCTGAACAGACTGCTTGCACTGAAATCCTTATCTGAGAGTCTGCTTCTGGGGATCCAAACTGAGCAGTGCTCAGTGGCTGGCTGATGATTGAATGCAGGAGTCTGGCCTACCCAGCATCAGCGGCTCTGCCCTTCTCCCCTGTCATGTCATTCCAGAGGTCGCCCGTGCTCCTAGTAGGTGGCAAATGGGGCATCCACAGACTCAGAGTCACATCCCCAGGGACCCAGGGACCCCCAAGGACCCTAGGCTTTATTTCTGGCCTTTGCCTCCTTTGTTTTCTGTGTGACTTTTTTTTCCCTCTAGCATGATCAAGTGGGAAAGGCAGGGTTTTCAGCTAAGCACCCCCATCCGGGGCCTTCTGTCTGATGATTTATCTTGAATCAAGGAGGAGCCCCCACTTCCCTACTGTTTTTCAGAGCCTGCCTCTCTCCATCTTTCATTCTTAATGATTCTTTAATGGAATCAGTCAAGAAACATATCAGACCTTTGTAGCTTTATCTCCAAGAAAGGCTGAGGAGACGGGATAACAGTGCCTGTCATGCAAAACACAAAGAGCCACATGCCAAGAGGCGACCTGACTGGACAGATAGGATCTGGGTGTCTGCGGAGTCCAGGCTGCTGTGGAGCCCTGCCTCAGAGAAACTTGTTAAACAGTCTCCAAGTCTGGTACAATTAGATGACAACATTTATTTGCAAATAGGATGGGTGATGGTGACAGCCCTATAATTTATGTCTTCAATAAGTGGCTCATGCCCCGGTGTCTGCATGGATCCACTGCCGTTCAATCTCACCCCTGGTTTTCACAATTTTGCATTTATATTAGGGATGTAAGTGACAAAATAGAGCATGTGACAGTTCAGGTTGTTGTCGGGACGTCCTTCTCAGATTGCCAACCATGCTGGCTTTTGATAAGATAATTACTCCATTTTGTGTGAGTTTCTTGCTTCTCTTATGGCAAATTGGGCCATATTGGGTCTGTCTCTGGGGCATTTCTCCTCATGAATTTGCAGAGGGAAGGAGCAGGTAGTTGATGCTTTGTTGCTTTGTCTGAGGAAAAAGCAACTAGGCAGGGAACATTCTGGAACCTCTGGGCGGACAGAAACTTCCAAGACCCTCTTACCTCTCGCGGACTCCAAGGGCCAACTTGCCTCTCTAGCAGTGCCATCTGATGTCATCCTTCTTTAGAGGGAACATGTAACTTACTGTTTGAACTGGAGCTTTTTGGGAGGATGAGAAGGGTCACTGTTGTTGCTCCAAGGTATCAATTTGTCAAATGTGGGCAGTAAAACATGTTACCTTCTGTGCTTGCACATCCTGAGTGATAGGGAACTTCTTTAGCCCCGCAAAGTACGTGTGCCAAAAATCTATGAAAACCCTCACACTCACACTTCTCTTAAAATGAAGAAGACAGGGGTGTTGATTCTTTGCTTTTCTTTTCAGTACAATATTGCATGCCTTAGCCAACATAATGGGAGAAGAATGTAAAGCAAGGGGCATTCAGTTCTTACTGGAAAGAAAAAAACAAAATTACCATTTTTATGGACAATTTATGATTATCCACAGAGAAAAACCCCAGAGACCCTTAAAAATAATAATTAGAATTAATAAGAGAGTTTGTTAAAGTTTGTTGACTATAAGATCAACAAATTAATTACCTTCTAACCATCAGTGACAAGCCATTAAAAACACTGTCTATAATCGCAGCAAAAATATAACATGCTTAGGGATAAATATAATTGAAGCCATGTATGATTCCTATGGGACAACATTATAATACTTACAGAAAACCTAACTAAACCCAGAGATCTACCATGTTCAAAAATATGTGGACTTCGTATTGAAAAGATGTTGGTTCTTCCAAAATTGGTTTTGTAAGTTTGATACAATTCCAATAAAAGTGCTAACAAGGTTATTTGTGGAACTTCATAGACCTTTTCTAAATTGGATGGAGAATAACCAAAGACTGAGAATAACTAGGACATTTTGGAGCAGAATATGGTGGGGATTCAGTCTATCAGGCGCCAAGACTTATTATAAAGGCATGCTAATGAAGGAGGTATAATATTTTTGTGGGGATAGACAAATGGAGGAACAGAACAGAAGAGAGAAGCCAGACATATACAAATCTTCTAGGACAGGGATGGCATAGCACATGTAAGGCATATGGGGACAATTAATCATCCACATTGGAAAATAATCAGATTGCCAATTCATGTGCAAAAATAAAATTCCAGGTGAATTAAACACCTAAAAACAAAAGGCAAAACATATAAACTTTTAGATGAAGACTAAGAAGGATTATGTCCCTGATCTCAGTGCAGAAAATCTTTAAATTTTTTAAAAAATTTAGGTACAGACTATTGGATTAATTATAATCCTTGGTTTTCCCTGGCTTGCTTGTACTTTTCTTATGTTGCTATTATTAGTGATGCAGTAAGCACTTATGGACCTGCCACTCAAAAACTAGAGCTTTGAGTCAATAACCCACGTCTAAAAGTGAGGCCCCAACACCCCGTTCCTTTGTCTCAGCAACATCAGGAAACTATCGCTGTAGTCAGGTATACATTGTTCTATTTTCTTTTCATATTGTATTATTACACCGAACTTATCCTAAAAGTTTATGTTTTCAATTACGTTATTTTTTAACTTTACGAAAAGGGAACTAAGCTATTTTTTTTTAAATTCTCTGGGAGTTACTTTATACCTGGGGATGATTTTGTTGATTCTTCCATGTTATTGCATCTCACCGTAGTTAATTTTTTCATCACTTTATGAGAGTTCCTGTGTGAATCTACCACAGTTTGTGTATCTACGCTTGAGTGATGGGTGTGTGCTTGTTTGCAAGATGTTCACATTTATGAACCAGGCTGCTTTGAGCATTTTTGTACAGTCTCTTGTTCTACATATGTAAGAGCTTATTGTGGGTGTTTTTAAGGGTGGGGATTTCTTAACAAGATAAAAAGGAGTATTGATAATATAAAAGTCCAGAAATCTTCACTTTATTAAAATTAAGAATTTTTGTTCTTTGATTGAATCCTTAAAGTGAAAAGACAAGTTATAAACTAGGGGCAATACATAATACATTAGTCTATACATCAACAGCAACCACTTGTAATATATATAGTCTAAAAAGGATTAGTAACAAAAATGTAGAATAATGCTTATAAATAAAAAAGAAAATTACAACCAAGTTAAAAAATGGCTAAGAGACATAAAGTTGACAGTTGCCATAGAAAGGCTATAGAGAAGACTAATAAACACACAGAGAAATGTTTAACAGAATTAATGATCTGGTTGGGAGGTCGGGGCAGGAGGATCGTGAGTTCAAAGCCAGCCTCAGCAACTTAGCGAGATCCTAAGCAATTCAGTGAGACCCTGATTCTAAATAAAATATGAAAAGAGCTGGGGATGTGGCTCAGTGGTTACATGTTCCTGGGTTCAATTCCCGGCACCCAAAACCCAAAACCAAACCAAAACAAAGCAATCAGTGATCTTGAAAACACAAATTAAGACCCCAATGAGATATTGTTCCCATTCACTCAATTGGCAAAAATCAAAAGTATGAAAATATCTAGTATTGGAAGGGATCTGGGTGTGTGATCTTTCTGAGACATTTGCCTTATTGGTACAAAGGCTTGGGAAACCCTTTGTCTTCTCTTCTAAACTTAAACAGTTATATATGTACCCAGCAAGCTCCATTCCTAGGAAATGATTATTCCACAAGACATAAAAGCATAAACCATAAAGTCTATAACTTTTATTAATGAACATGTATTTTCAACCCCTATTATCAAAAGATACCATTAAAAGTGGAATGCCAACAGAATGGCAGGATTCTTGCAATAGTGTTACCACCAAAGGATCTGTGTCCAGAATATGAAAAAACAAAGACAAAAACAAAACTTCCAAAAACCAACTAGAAAGAGGCAAACACCATCTGAATAAGTGGGCAAAAGGTATGCAAAGAAAGTTATGGAAGAACACACACAGCTAATGAATGCTGCTCACCCTCACTGGTAAGAATGAAAAGTGCAAATAAAAACTTCTATTGCATGTTCACAGGACTAATAATAACTAAGAGGGCACAGTACCAAATGAAGTTTAGAACTAGGTCCTACGGAAATATCCTTCATTGCTGTTGGGAGTTTTAGTAAACTGGCAAAACCAATTAGGAGGAAGATTTTTGAATTTCCAGAAAACTTGAATAGGATAGGCATACATATCCTTCAATGTAGACCCTAGAAAAAACTTTTTACTTGAATTCACAAATGTGTGCAAGAAGATTCATGACCACAGTTTGTAATAGCACCAAACTGAAAAAAAAAAAAACACTTAATGTTCATCAACAGGAGAATGAATAAATTATCTGAATAAAAGTCCTAATGGAATACTATACAACAGGGGTCAGAGACTCTTTCCATAAAGAGTCAGATTATCAATATTTTAGGCTTTGCTGACTGTACAGGCTTTGCCCCAGCTATTCAATTCGACCACTGTCGTAGGAAAACAGCCATAGATAATACTTACATGAATGAGCTTGGATGTGTTCCAATAACTTAATTTACAAAAAGAGGTGGCCAGCTGGATTTGGTTCAGGGGCCAATGTCTACTTTACAGAAATGAGAATTAATCCATTAGAATGACACTTATCAACATGGAGGATGCTGATCCCACCAATAAGAAGTTGAGTGAAAAAGTCAGTTGCAAAAGAAAATATATGTATGCTACCTCTCATGGATGAAATGTCTTCACATTTCAGATAGTGAAGCTCTGTCCTTCAATATGATGGTATTAGGAGGTGGGGATTTTGAAGGTACCTAGAATTAGATGAAGTTATGTAAGTGGAGCCCTCACAAATGGAATTAGTGCCTTTAGTAATGAGAACTCACTTCCTTGTCTTTCTATCAGGTGAGGAGGCAAAGAGAAGTCAGTAGTCTGCAATCTGGAAGAGGGTCTTCACCAGAACCTGACCCTGCTGGCACCTTGATCTTGGACTTCCAGCCTCTGGAACTGTATGCCACTCACTCTATGGACTTTGTTATAATAGCCTGAACTGATGAAGATAATACTGTTTATATTAGTGTTTAAAACATGCAAAAAAAAATATTGCTCAAGGCCCAATATTGCTGGAGGCACAAAAGTTATACAGTAAAATATGAAGAAATGCGTGAGCATGATAAACATCAATTTATAATCCAGGTTATATCTTGGGAGTGGAGGCCAAGTTAGATGTAATTGAGGTGGAGACCTGGGGACTGCAGCTATTTTCATAAGGTTTGGTTTCTTAAGCAGGATAGGAGGTGCACTGGGGGATTGCTGTATTATTTCCTTAGAACTTTTTGTATCTTAAATGTTGCATAATGTATTTAAAAATAACACAAAATGAAACAGCCTCCAAAAGAAGGGCATGGACTTCCCATTGTGTGATGCCATGTCATTTTATGATGTATCCATGTGTCTACTTAATCACCTCCCTGTTCATACTCAGGAAACCTAGCTCAGGGCCTCCAGGAGGGAGAACCTTATCAGCAAGAGGCCCTGCTTTTCTTGTCTCCCAGAAAACCAGGAGGCAGAAAGCAGAGAGAACTTTCTGTGCATGGTTTCTCTTATAATTTCCTGGACTCCCTGCTTCCATTTGCCCACACAAGCGTCAGCTGGTTCGAGTGGTCTGTGAAGCCAAGGCAGATCTGAGGATGACTGGATGTGAGTGGACTGCAGCCTCTCTTAAGAGAAGGATTCGCACCGCTGGAGATTGTCCCTGAACCTTCTGGGTACTTCTTAGCATCACCTTCCAGTGGACCATGTCATGACTCAAGATCCAAGTCCCTTTAACGTTGGGAAAGTTGTTTGGATTCTCTAAGCCAGTTTCCTCTGTACATCAGGAATCATATCTCTGCTTCATGTTCTTCTTTGTGACCACAAAGAGAGATGATTGCAAAGAAGCCAGACTTTCCTGAACCTAAAGGTGTGAAGACAGGTGGGTACAACTTACATTCCCTTCAGATATATGCAGTCAGAGAAGACTGGTTCTTTCTTCCCTTTTAGGTATAATGCAATATACTGCTGCATTATATTTAATATTCTCTTTTGTTGGGTTCCTCTGATGGCATGGATACCTCTAAAATTGAAAGAATGAACAAGGCCCGGAGAAAATGCCCGTTTATTGAGGAACAGCTCTGCATATTTATAGAGCTGGGGGTAGTTTGACAGTTATGACAGTTTAACAGTTTAATGGTTTGACAGTTGGCACGGGGTGCTTTTTGATTGGTGGGTAAGGATCATGTGAGTCAGCAGGGTAGTCTGATTGGTGGGTAAGGATCATGTGAGCCATCAGGGCTAGTCTGATTGGTGGATAAGGATCATGTGAGCCAGCAAGGCTAGTCTAATTGGTGGATAAGGATCATGTGAGCCAGCAGGGCTCATCATTGGACAGGCTCTCCTCGGGGGATGGGGAAGTTAGTCTTTGGAGCCAGGCAACTCCCAACAAAAATGCCATTGAAAGAAAGGGGTGGGACACAAAGCACAAAATTCAATCATGTTTCTTGAAGAGCTTTCTGTGTTGGACAGGTTTGCTTCATCTCTACATCCATAACAGTTCCTTCTATTTTTCTCCACTTTCAATGAAGTGATGTGCTTTTGTGATGACTGGTTCCATGTCTAGAATTATAGGATCATAGTATCAAAGGAATCTTATACGCTACCTCCCATTGAAGGCATCCTTCCTGAAACCTATAGTAGAGGTGAGCGTTGGTCTCAGATTGCTGCTGGTGAAGGGGAACTCACTACCTTCACAGGAAGCAAGATTTTGAATTTACTTCCACAGATCTGGGGAGCATGCAGGCTGGCTCTCCCACTAGATGACTGAGCAAGCTTAAGCAAAAATTGCCACTTTTCTATGCCTTATTTTTCTTATCCACAAAATGGGATCATTCTAATATTTTTACCTCCCTCATAAGGTTGTCATAAGGGTGACATGGAGAATTTGTACATAACAAGGGCTCATGCAGTTTAGCTTTTGCCATCACCAATGAGCTATTTGTTCACAGAGAAGGTGATTTGAATAGGAAGTGACCATGACTTTAAAGCATAGCCCCCAACACAGCAAGGTTCACAGGTGGGGCTTTAAGGACAAGATTGAATGATGAGAACTGTAACCTTATTAGTGAATTAATCCATTTGATGGATTAATAATTTGAATGGACTACTGGGTGGTAAATGTAGTCAGATGGATGTGGCTGGAGGAAGTAGGTCACTGGGGGCATGGCCTTGGGCTATATCTGTCCCTGGCCCCTCTCTCTCTGCATCCGGTTTGGGGCAGCTTTTCTCCATCATGCCTTTCTGCACTGATGGCCTGCATTGCCTTCATCCAGAGAAATGGAGTTGGCCGACCATGGTCGGAACCTCTGAAACTATAACTCCCCAATAGACTTTTCCTCCTCTAAGTGGATCACAGTGACGCAAAGTTGATTAACACAAAGGGGCAGAGCTGTAACCGAGCCCAAGCCTCCAGACTTCCATTTTATGTATGTCATTTCACCTCACCTCACCCCAACAATAAGGACGTTTGTTTGCCCAGGGAGATGAACACTGAGCTAGCTGGTCATGGTTCCATTTTGAAATGCTGGTAATTAAAAGCTATAGCACTCAGCCCTCCAAATTACCATGATTCTTCTAAATAGTCCTTTGAAGAGACGGATGGGTCTGTCATGTTCCCACTTCACATATGGAATATGATTGCAGGCATGCGGGAGAGACTGGGCTGCCTCCAACAGCGAGGTGCAGGCTTGATGAGGCTACTAATTAGGGGCTCAGTTTCTTGGGGGAGCTTAAAAATAACACACCCAGCCCATTGACAGGGCTTTAGAATAAACTTCCTTCTTAATTGCTGCTGCACAGAAGAATGTCTGATTTCGGTCTCTCTCTCTCTCTCTCTCTCTCTCTCTCTCTCTCTCTCACACACACACACACACACACACACACACACACACACACACGAAGCCTACACTTCTCCTCCTCCTCAATATTTTTCTCTTTCTCTTCCCCATTTTAAAAATGAAAGCCATGGTCATTTTGCTATGGAAATGCTGGGGACAATTGTTGGAGTATTACAATGGCTGAGTGTGCTGTAGCTCTTCTCTCTGGATGCCCTCCCACCTCCCAGCCCATGGCAGACACCAGACACAAAAGTGCCTTTTGAATTGAGATACCAAAGTGCCAAGATGAGTGCCAGTTTTCCCTTCTAAGACTAGGTAAGGCTAGGAACTTTTGGTGAGGAGGAAGCTACTTTTTCCTAATTTTATTTAAAATTTGGTTCCTTTCAGCATATAAGAAGTGAAAATGTTAAGTGTTAATAGAAAGCAAAAAGGAAATTACCTAAAAGCATGGGGCAGAAACTGAAAATTGTCCTAAGTCCCAACATCAGAGATCCCTCATGTTCACAGTGGAGGCCATAAAAGATCTAGTGATCTTTATTAAGGTGGTAAGACAGGACACTAATAATCCTACTAATGCTAGGAGGAAGTATTAATAGCACCAGAAACCAAGGCTTTTCCTAAACATCTTATCCATTCTTACCTCATTTAATTAGCTCAGGACTTCTTCCTGCCTTGTCTCTGTTTTGTAGACGAGGGGACCAAGGTCACATGGTAAGTGGCACCCTGTGCTCTTCACCACGCCAAGTTGAATGTGGGATTTTGAAGCCATCTTTTCAATACATCATGCCTTGTGTATTTTGCCTCATACATTTGGCTTTATAGAACAAGCATTTGTAAACAAGGTACCAATAGGGTTTGGGTCCTATAATTGGCAATGTGGATGGGTGTGCATGTGGCTTACACACTCCATGAACTCTACTGTGCTCCGATGAATGCTTGGGCCAATAATGCATAAGGCACTTAAATGATCTCCTGGGTTAGGTTATTAACATTCTTAATGTGGAAGCCCTAACTCTCCTTGGGATGGTATATGGAGATAGGGCCTTTGGGAAGTAATGAGGCTCAGATAAGGCCAATCATTCGGTCCTTTATGATGACACTCATGCCCTTAAAGGAAGACACACCAGAGGGCTTGCTTTTTCTCTTTCCTGGCCATGTGAGGACACAGAGAGAAGGGCCAGTCAGCCCTCGCCAGAAACCAGCCATACCGGCACCTGATCTCAGACTTCTAGCTTCCAGAACTGTGATAAAATAATTTTCTGCTGTTTAAGCAACATGTCTATGCTATTTTGTTTGGCCGCCCGAGTGGATTAAGCTTGTTACAGGGACTGAGAGAGCATCGTGCTTTTCAGGAAGAATAATTTGAAGGAAGAAGCAAGAACCAAAGTGTCGCTTTAGGAATCAGAGCTGGGTCAGTTCTCAGGTGTGAAGGGTTTGGCTTGGAATCTTACAGACCCCGCCCCCCCCCAAAAAAAAAAGCTGGCACCTGTTTTCCATTGGCTTTACACCTGCAACTCCATTTTCTTCTTCCAGAGGATGTAGGGAAACTTGGGGGTCTTGGACCAGACCCTGGGGATCTGGGTGGAGGGGGAGTCCTGGAATTCTCTAATGCTTTCATTGGAGAAGGCTCAGGAACCAGAGTTAGGCCCCTTGCCTGAGGTCACAGCTGGGGAAATTGAGACCTGGAGAAGGGAACTCAATAGAGGCTGCATGGAGACTTCGAGGCAGAACCTGGGTTACAGCCCTAATCAGCTGGCACCAGTTCAAGTCTTTGTACAACCTTGGGTGATGAAGAGGTGGGAACAGGGGAAGAGGTTTCCCCAAACACCTCTCAGTTCCTTGTTTATCATGAAGCCTTTTGGCCTTTGTGTCATAGCAAGTCATTTATTAAATTTTCTTGGGGTAGAAGCTGCCAAGATTGGGTCAGAGGCTTAAGATAATTGGTTAGCCCAACCTCTCCTGGTTCCCCAAAAAATCAGGAGATCCCCAAATTTCAGGGCCTTCTGTAGCAGATGCGGGAGAGATGATTTTCCCTGGCAGAGAACTGAATCAGGAAAGGCTCTTTGGGGAGATGGTGCTGGAGCCTGAATCAAGAATGAGCCTTCATGGGCAGAGTGTCTGGGGGCATGGAGAGTAGCAAGGAGGTGGTCTGGGGTGAATGGGGTGGGAGGGTTGGGTATGGGAAGGCAGCTGTGTCATGGTGGGAAGAGTACTCTGTGCCATAACAGAGATGCATGCTTTCCTCTGTGGGCCATCAGGAGCCACAGCAGAGTGTGGCTAAGAAACACAGCTCCCTGTATGTGTGTCTGTCCCAAGGGAATGTCCCTGCTGGCATTTGGAAAACAATCAGTTAATGGTTTGAGTGCTTCCTCCCCACCCTCGCCAACTTCTCCATGACACATTGGGCCATAATTCTCCCTAATAAAATAATATGAAGCTCAATTATGCTCCTGTTCCCATGTTCCTGGACTTCATTAAGCACAGAGGGATTAAAAACTTGTATAAATTAATCAATGTAGCATAATCCTAAAAATTAGAAGATGAGTCCTTGAGGAAGTAATGTAATACGGGCTTTTTAATTAGCAGGGCCCCTGAGATTCATTGCTCTTGCCTGCAAGTCTCCTGTTTATGAATTGCTTTATCCTTTGAAGGGGAAGGCCCTGCAGACTCCGGGCCTGTGGTAAGGAAATGGCAAAAGCTGTACTAATTCCCCGGCTGGTACCCTCCTCAGAGCCAGAGCAGAACGACAGAGCTGGCCTGGGTTTTCTTTCTTCTCTAAGAACAGTTAATTTTGAAAAGGAAAGTCAGAAAGAAGGATCCAGAAGGGAAACAAGCTGTTCTGATTCTTTTTACTGGAAACGTGGTGGTAAGAACATTGATTTTGGAGGCAGGTGGATCTGGATTTGAAGCTTGAACCTGCTACTCACTGGCTTTGTGAAAGTGGACGGGCCACCTGACCTCTTAAATACTCTATTTCCTCCTCTGTTCCAGGTCTTTGGGAATTGCCTGCTGAAGTCAGGTGAGAACTCTCTACAGGCCCGGAGGCTTCCCCAGAAATCTCCCCTCTCCTCCTTTCTAACATGGGGAAAATAGTTTCTTGTCCAACCATGGGTGGATGCGTCTACCAGGGTCTGCCATGACATTCTTGCCTGCTTTGGCTTGGCAGCCATTTCTTTCTTGACATTTCTCTCTTTTCTACTTACCCTCTCCTTCCAAATAGCCTCGGATGACGTCCAGCACCTTCCAACCTATCCTAACAGCTCTGATTGCTATGTGGGTCTTCTTTCCACAGAGACTTGGTTGACCTCTCCTTAACTTTCTAGATGTCCCTAGTTCTGCCTTTTGAGGACCTCAAGAAAAATGGACTAGGGACCTTTCCCATTCTTTACCAAACTAGGAGTGCTCCGTGAATTGTTAGGCAGATTCCTAGAATGCAGACAGCTGGGATGCAGAAAGCAACCTGGAGACATAAGGGAGATTCTTAAGAGATGCTCTTAAAATACAGGCTTCTTTCTGCCACCACTGTACACGTGTGCATGCATGCCTGCCAACACACGCTCTCACTCACACATATGCACATACACCCGAGGGGTTAGAAATGATTGCTTGTGCCTTGTACCCCAGAAGAGCCAAGCCACTATTGCTGAGCCCTGGTGTCATGCCTGCAAATAACTGTGTAACCATAAATCAACCTGCAGAGCCCAGTCCTGGGTTTGCAATAGTTTATAGGGCTTGGCCTAACAGCCAAGCTCTCATAAATTCTTACTTTTTAGTAAAAAATAAAAATAGCAATGCAATTATGAAACCCGAAGCCTCAAGGGACAGAACAGCCTGAAACAGCTCATTGTTTAGCTTTGAAAATATGAAACAGTGGTTCCCAACTGTTTTTACAAGGTTGTGGAATCCAGTTTCAAAACAAGAGTCCCCTGCAGACCCACTCAATGTGTACAATGTGGAAAAGTGAGGTGAGGAGTCCAGGGTGGAGATGAGGTTGTCTGTTTCTCTTCCCTGCCTTTAGTACTTTAGGAACTCTTTGGAGTATGCATGGAAATCACTAACCTAAGAGATCAAGCCAGTCCATTTCTCCCCAGGGTTCCACCCCAAGGTTCCAAGTCCTGAGACCACGTGACTCTTTAGCATCATAGCAGTTGATGAAGAAGTAACCATTGGCCCTGTTTCAGAAGGAAAGAGAAGAGGTGGCCTGGACCCAAGTCCCTGAGTGGCCCACTAGGATGTCCTCCATCACAGATATGCGGAGTGTAAGGGTCTGCTGAGTGTACTCACAGAAATTTGGAGAGTTCCACTGAGCCCTAACTCTGGGGTGGGGTCCTGAGTCTGGGCCACCTCACACCCCTCTGCTTTCCACTGTCTCTTGTTCCTGAGGTCAGGTTCTACCTTGCTTTCTTGCCATGGAGAACCACTATCTCCTTGGCAATTGCCAGAACACAGTGCGTTTTGGAAAATTTGCAGCTATAGAGTAGGGATCCTTCAGTTTTTCCCAAATTTATAAGAATGGCCTTCTGAAATTTTGGCATTTGCTTTATCTACTGATATCAGTCAAAGAGAGTCATTGTGGATCTTGCACATGTGCCAGGGCCTATTACGGTTAGATAATGTCTTTCTGAAATCCTTGAGTTAAATAGAGAAGAGGTTGGGGGTAGGTGACACATGTGTCAGGAGAAAGGCTGGTCTTGTGTCATGTGTAGCAGCATGAGATATCCATTATGAATGTTTCCATAAAGTACCCTGACACCTTTGTTTGCTCATTGTGACACGTTTCTGCCCCTTCCATCATCACCAGGGGAACCCAGTGCATGTGTAGGGATGGGGTTGGTTTATTATTGTGATGGGCCCATAGTTCTTAAAGCTGGTCCTCAGAATTTTCCTCCAATTACTTTTTGGTAGGAATCTGGCATTTTGTAGAGTCCTTGTAAGCATTCAGGCTTTGCCCAAAATCTTTGTGAAGGATTAATTTTTTGGGACAAGAGGAAGTTCTCCATGTCCAGGATCAGCAAAACAGCCCTCTCCCTAAACTAAGGAGGACTACACGCTAACTAGGAAGTGTGTTCTAAGATACCAAGAGAGGCTCATATACCTCAGAAGTGCATTTGGACAGAGAGGTGGGACCTTTTTTTTATGGAGAGGTTGGAGAAGAAGAGTAAACTGGGGTAATTTCAGCTCTAGATTCCTACTACTTATTCCTACTACTACTTTATCCAGAGGGTCCCATATATATCCCCCCACCCTGGCCCAGTAAAAGACACCTTCAATTGATAGCTGGGAACATCAAAGAGTGGGGACTTCTGAGTTCATGAATAGGTGACCCACGGTGCCAGTACCTATAGAAGAAGATTAGGTGAGTAGATGGGAAGGAACATCAGTATTGGTTGCAAAGGCTGCAAGCACATTCTTCCTCCCATGGCTCTTGTTGGTGCCCTTGAACCTTAGGAGATGTGGGTTGCTATAGTAATGGGAAGATTGCTATCTGGAGAAAACTGTATGGGAAAGTCACAGGAGAAAGATAGAATTTTGACATCATGAACTATTGTTCCAATTTTCTCCTTAGAGCTTAGATACCTAGGGCAGTCCCTAAGTATCTCTAAGGATTCCAAGCTGCTGAAGGTGAGGAATGTCCTTATTTCATTACACGACCCTGGAGACCTCAGAGGTCGCAGATGCTTATGGAGCCACTTTTCATGGTAATTTTGGACTCTGGCCTCAAACTCTCGGAGGTAGGACCCATGTGGGTATGGAAGCTTTTTCTTTTGTTGGAAAGAGAGGCAGTGATGTGTTTTGCTTTCTGTCCCATGAGTGTCATTCTGCCTTCATAGAGGAGGTGACCCTTGAGTTGCACCTTCAAGGAAGAGGTTCCCAAGGAGAGAATGGTGTAGGGCACCTGGCAGGGGTCTAGTATGTGCACAGGCAGAGGACAGATTGAATCCTTGTCACTCTTCTGTGTTGGGCACCAAGGCTGGCTGTGATCAGTGAATTGGGGTATCCCCAACATTCTCTTTCTGCTTTGAGGGGTTCCTGTTAGGCTGCAGTTCTCACCTGCTCTGGCAGGCTGTCCTCTGCTGTGGGTTCTCCCCTTCTAGGAGGTCCCCAACCCCCGTGTTGCAGGCCTGGTGAGTTGCCTGACTCCTTCATCACTAGCAGAAGTGACCTTATTTTCAAGGTTGAGGACTGAAGTGAGAAAAAAAATGTGAAGTAAATCTTCCAAAAAATAAAAATAAAAAAGAGGAAGATTGGGGTACAGCATTGTCAAGCTCAAGTAAGCATAATGTTATAAGAACTTTCAGAGGGACAGAGAGTTTCCAGAGTTTTCTCTAAGACTTTTGCAAAAATTCTTTTTAAAATTGGTATGCATTAATTATACCGCATAATGGGTTTTATTGTGGAATATTTACTCATGCATATAGCATAAGTCAACCAATTTCACTCTCTATTACCTCCCTTTACTCTGCTCTCCCACCCCCATCTCCCTCCTCCACTAATAGTCTCCCTTCTATATTCACCATGCCCCTTTAGATTCCATATGTAAGAGAAAAACACGTGATACTTGTCTTTCTGAGTCTGACTTCTATTTCACTTAACACGATGATCTCCAATTGTTATGGTTTGGACGTGAGGTGTCCCCCAAAAGTTCACATGTGAGACAATGCAAGATGATTCAGAGGAGAAATGACTGGGTTGGAAGAGTCTGAATCCAATCAGTGAATTAACCTCCTGATTAACAGTGGTAACTGAAGTGGTAGGACGTGGCTGGAGCAGGTGGGAATTGGGGGCGTGGCTTTGGGGTAGATATCTGAATCCGGCAAGTGGAGACTGTCTTTCTCTGCTTCCTGATCACCATGATGTGAGCTGCTTCCCTCTGCCAGCCTCTCCTGCCATATGGTGTTCAGCCTCACCTTGAGCCCAGAGGAATGGAGCCTGCTGTCTATTGATTGAGACCTCTGATACTGAAAGCCTCCCAATAAACTTTTCCTCCTCTACAATTGTTTTGGTCATATCCTTTAGTCACAACAGCAAACAAAGCTGGCTAAGACACCAATTCCATCGACTTTTCTGCAAATGACATAATTTTGTTCTTCTTTAGGTTGGAAAATACTCCATTCATTGTGTATTTATGAACGTGTATCCATTCATCTGTTGATGGGCACTAAGACTGATTCTATGACTTGGCTATTGTGAATTGCACCACAATAACAATTGTGTGACTTCAGTTGTTTTGGATAAATTGTGAGGAGTGGTAAACTGGATGGTAGTTCTGTTTTTGGTTTTTGAAGGAACTTCTATACTGATTTCCACAGTGACTGTACTAATTTGCATTCCTACAAATAGTGTATAAGTGTTCCTTTTACCCCACATTATAGACAGTATTTATTGTTTTTTTTTTGATGGTTGTCATTTTAAATGGGGTGAGATGGAATCTCAAGGTAGTTTTGATTTGCATTTCCTTGATGACTAAAGATAATGAACATTTTTTTTCATGTAATCATTTGCCATTTGTACTTCCTTTTTAGAGAAGTGTCTATTCAGTTCGTTTGCCCATTTATTGAATGGGTTATTTGTTTATTTTTTTGTATATATATATATATATATATATATATATATATATATAATTTTGAGTTCTTTATTCTAGATATTCTCTGCAAAGGAGTAGATTTTTTTTCAAATTCTGCAGACTGTTTTCACTGTGATAATCTTTTCCTTTGATGTACAGAAAATTTAATTTGATGCCATCCCATTTAGTAATTCTTGCTATTATTTCCTGAGCTGTACTCTAGGAGTCCTATTCAGGAAGTCATTGCCTGTGCCTATATCTTGAAGTGTTTTACCTATGTTTTATTTTAGCAGTTTTGAAGTTTCAGGTCTTATATTTAGATATTTGAATTTACTCTTCACAAGGTGAGAGAGAGTCACTGATTATTCCATATGAATATCCATGTACATACCCAGTTTTCCCAGGGTCATTTATTAAAGATACTGTCATTTTTCTAGTGTATGTTTGGTACATTAGTGTTGAAAATCAGATAACTGTATCTATATGAGTTTGTCTCCAGGTCTCCTATTCTATTACATTGATCTATATGTCTGTTTTTATTCAGATACCATGCTTCTTTTATCACTATATTTCTAGTATAATTTGAAATCAAGTATTGTGATGTTTCCAGCATTGCTCTTTTTGCTCAGGATTTCTTTGACTATCCTGGGTCTTTTGTGCTTCCATGTGGAATTTGAGGATTGTTTTTTTCTCATTCTATGAAGAATGTCATTGGTAGTTTGGTGAGAATTGCATTGAATCTGTAGATCACTTTTAGCAATAGGGCCATTTGAGAAATATTAATTCTGCCTATCCATGAACATGGGAGGTCTTTCCATTTTCTAGTATCTTCTTCAATTTTTTTGAAGTGGTCTTTTCAGGAGTTTTCCCTTCCTTTGGTTGGGTTTATTCCTAGTACTTTATTTTTTTTTTGAGTTCCTTTTTTTGGTAAATAGAATTGTTTTCCTGAATTAATAGGCCCATTATTGGCATATTAAAGAATGTATTGATTTTGAAACCTGCTACTTTGCCAAATTTGTTTATCAGATCTGAAAATCTTCTAATAGAGCATTTAGGGTTTCTAAGTATAAGATCATGACTACTGAAATAGGGATAATTTGATTTCTTCTGTTCCTACTTTCTTTGAGCTGATATCCTCTTGGAGTAGGTGAGAATATCCTTCCCTGACAATCCTAGAAGCCACTTAAGAATGTACTGTGTCGGACTCGATGTGTCGGTTGAGTTCAGAATTTGGAATTTTTTAGGTTTGTTTCAGGCACCAAGGAGTCTGGCCATGACTTATTTGGGATGTCAAAGGATGAGATAAGAGTTGAAAGAATCCAGGACAAGGTTGTCTCCATTGGTAAGGCTCCCTTAACTTCTCTCCTCCTCCTCTCAGCTTTCCCTTATGGAAGTGGGCTCCCATAATGTTGGACTGGGTGAGAGATGGGTTGAATGGGAAGGGACTTGTTTTAAAAAATACTAGTTTCTGGGGTCAGATGTGAACTGAGGACATGGTTGCCTGGCTCCTTGTGTGTGGGCAACACTGCTATCTGCAATCACCTAAGAGCCTCAATCTGGATATACATCCTCCCTGGACTTGGTGGCAGAACTGAACAAAGCCTGAGTCCTGGTCACTATCACTCCTATAGCAAAGAGTACCAAACTTCCTTCCCACCACCTCTCTTGCTTCTGCCCTGTGAGCTCTTACACCCTCTGCCATAGAGCTGTCATACCCTCCTGGGGTGCACTGTGCTATACCTTTGCAAAGATATGTCTTTTGCCAGGAGTAGCCTCCCTGTTGCTTTCTACTGTGATCACATAGACCCAAATTCTCCAGCTCAGTTGCTGTCTCCATGGGAAAACTTTCCTTCCTTCCTTAGCTACCCACTATCAATCCTATCATGGGGTCCTATCTGTTCCAACTGCAGGACCATGGGCTCCACTAAGGCAGCAATAATGGTGAATGAGTTTACCATGGGTGAAAAAATGCTAGTTGTGTTGCAGGCCAAACCATGGGCCTGTGCACATGGTGTCCATTCTGGTGACATTATTCCTATGAAGAGCTGACAGGTCTTTTACTAGGGCTCCTTCAGGTGCTCCTCTGGGCCATTCTTTGATTTGTGGCCTAAAGCTCTTTTTATAGATTTTGTTTTGGTTGGTTCCATTTCTCTTGGAAATAAAAGAGCCTGGCAGAGACTCATGGTGGGAATTACTGCTCTTCTGAAACTAAATGAGCACAAAGAAAGACTTGGAGTGGTGACTGGATCCCCAGAATTTCAGGTTTGGAAAGGAGAGTGCCAAAACTTGATATATGAGCTTCATCCTAAGATTGGATGTGTGCTGGTTGGTGGGACCTCCTATAATTATATCTCCTACAGGCTGTTATTCCAGGAGCATTGAGGGACATTGTATTGAATAGTGCCCACTTCCCTACCAGTTTGCATTTATCCAGAACCTCAGAGTATGATCTAACTTGGAAATCGGATCTGTTTTAGTTAGCTTTCATGGCTGTGAATAAAATACCAGACAAGACAACTTAGAGGTGAAAAATGTTATTTTGGTTCATGGCTTCATAGGTTCAGTTCATGTCTGGCTGACTCCATAGCTCTGGACTTGAGATGAGATGATACAGAGCATCATGGTGGAAGGAATTGTTAGAGGAATACATCTTAGGATATGACAACCAAGAAGTGAGAGAGGGACAGCTCCACTTACCAGGGATATAAATATAAACCCCAAAGGCAAACACCCAGTGACTTACTTCCTCCAGCCATACCTACCTGCCTACGGTTACCACCCAGCTAGTCCATATCAATAGATCAATCTACTGATCAGATTAAAGCTCTCATAATCTACTCTCTTCACCTTTGATCATTCTTGCATTGATTAATACATGAGCTTTTTGGGCACATCTCATATCTAAAACATTACAGAATCTTTGCCAATATAGCTAGTTAAAGATCTCATCATCCTGGATTTAGGGTGGGTGCTAAATATCATGGCTGGTATCCTTCTACAAAGAGGAGAGGGCACACAAAGAGGCAGGAATAAGGCCATGTGAAGACAGGAGTAGAGGGATACAGCTATAAGCCAAGGGAGGCCAAGGATTGCCAAGAGTCTGTAGAAGGTAGGAGAGGAGCATAAAAAGTATCTCCACTGAGTCTCTGGATGGAATCAGCTTGATAATACCCTGACTTTGGACTTATGGTTCCCAGAACTGTGAGAGTAAATTTATCTAGTTTAAACCACCAAATTTGTAGTAAATGGCTATGGTAGCCCTAGAATAATAGTAGAGTGTTTGGGGTCTCTGGCCTTAGTTCTTTTCCTCCTACAGTCTCAAAGCTTCCTTATACAACATCTTCACTGATAAGGACTCTATAATGGCTAACTTTAAGTCATCTTAACTGGGCCACTGAATGTACAGACCTCTGGTTAAACATTATTTCTGTGTGTGTTTTTCTAGGTGCCTCCATTGGAGGTTGGCATTTAGACTTGTAGAATTGAGTAAAGTAGTTAGGCATCATCCAATCCAGTGAGGACCATGTTGGAACAAAAAGGCCCAGAGGTTGAGATGGCCTCCACCCAAGTGCTTGAGCCAGGACACGAGCCTTCTCTTACCCTTAGCTCTCTATCTTTCTCTGCTACTGGCTTTCCTGGGTCTCCAGCTTGCAGATGGCAGATAAAGGGGACCCCTCAGCTTTAACAACCATAAAAATCAATACCTTATAATAAATCTCATGTATGTACATGTACATGCATACAGTAGTCTTCCTTATCCACAGGGGCTACACCTTAAGACCCCTGTGGATGCCTGAAATCTCAAATAGTACTGAATGCTGGGTAGATTATGGTTCTTTTTTCTATGCATACATACCTGTGATAATTTAATTTATGAACTAGGCTACAGTAAGAGATTAACAATAATAACTAGTAATACAAGAATTATAATAATATACTGTAATACAATTATTTGTATTACAAATTGTTTGTTTCTGGAATATTCCACTTAAACATTTTTAGACTATTGACTATGTGGTTTATTGTGCCAACTGAAACCATGCCAGGCAAAACTGTAGATAAGAGGAAACTGAATATATATAATCTCCTTTTGGTTCTGTTTCTCTGGAGAACCCTGATTGATATATAATAGAATGCTATAAGAAGTGGACAGGCCAGTCACATAGATGGAAAGAAATGGGACACAGATGATGACAGACATGGGCCTTAAAGGGGTCTGGATACCCAACTCATGGCTTCACAGTCCTGCCCTCTGTTAGTCACATTTCTGTTGCTGTTACAAATACCTGAGAAAGTCAGCTTGAAGGAGGATGGGTTTATTCTGGCTCATGGATTCAGAGATTTCAGTCCGTGGTCACTTGGCTTCATTGCTTTCGGCCTTTGGCGAGGCAGAAGGTCATGGTTGGGAGAGTGTGGGGTGGCAGAGCTGCTTACTTCATGGCAGCCCCAAAGGAAAAAGAGATAAAAATAGAGAGGTGGGGGGGGGTCAATATGCCTTCAAGGGCATGTTCCCCATTACCTACTTCCTCTAACGAGGCTCCTCCTGGAATTTATACCGCCACCCAACAGCCCCATCAGCTGGGGACCAAGCCTTCAATACATGAGCTTTTGGGGGACATTTGAAATCCAAATCATAACATGCTGTCCACATGGGATCCTCTGATTGCTCTTTACTTCCATTTTCATCTTCAGGTCTGCAATCTGTCTTCTTTCTTTTTATTTATTTGTTTTTTTTTTTTTTGTGTGTGTGTGTGTGTGTGTGTGTGTGAGAGAGAGAGAGAGAGAGAGAGAGAGAGAGAGAGAGAGAGAGAGAGAGAGGAATTTTTTTTAATATTTGGTTTTTAGTTTTCGGTGGACACAACATCTTTGTTATGTGGTGCTGAGGATCGAACCCGGGCCGCACGCATGCCAGGCAAGCGTGCTACCGGTTGAGCCACATCCCCAGCCCTGTCTTCTTTCTTTTTAAATTACATCCAACAAGGAAGAGGTGGCAAAGAAGGAATCGTGAGGTTGTCGATAGGACCCTGGGGTCCAGAAACATCTTCAGTTTAGCAGCCAAGAGCACGTGTGTGTCCTGAGACACTAGGGGCTATTTCTGCTCTGATCACATTTCCTATGGCTTCTTAGCTCGAGGAAACAGATAAGCAATGTGCCAGCTTTCATGGGGTATTAAACCACCCTAAAATTTGATGCCTTAAGGAACCAACATGGATTGAGCTCCCGATTCTGCAGGTGGGTTCTATTGGGCCATTTTTCTGATCTCTGCTAGGTTTGCTTCCCTGGCAAGTGCTGGAGTGATTGAATGCTTGCTGGTCTGGGATGGTCTTATTTTATGGTGGTTGAACAGCTATCGCTTAGGGTCCCAGGGATGACCAGGATATGTGTCTCTTAATCTATAACAGAATATTGATGACGTTAAGGTTTCAAGAGAAAAACACAGATGGAGGAGGAGGGAGGAGACCCAATCCTCTTGAGGTCTAGGCTCAGAACTGGCCTGTCACTTCTACTGGATTCTGTTGATCAAAATAAGACCAGCTCAGATTCAAGGAATGGGGAAAGAGACCCCCACCTCAAGATGAGCGCAGCTGTGAAATCACCTTGCAAAGAGTATGACCAGAGGGATAAGGCACCGGTCCACTTTTCTGACAACCTACCTTAAGCCAGCTATTTTCTTGGCTCATGTGGGGAAGTTCCCCTAGACTTGAATTCTTTGCCTAGAAGGCATCTTGCTAGGGCAGACTCCAGGTTTTGTAGACTATTATGTCCAGAGCCCTAGCTGGACCTCTAATATGTCATTCTGTAAGCACTTCTTTCATCAAACATTCATTCTAGTGCCCAGCCCCGGGCCAGGCAGAGAGACCGCAGAGGGGTAGATCCTGGAGGTTAAGAGCTGAGATGCTGAAGGCAGACAGGTCTGGCTTTGAATCTCCTTTCCTACAGTCTTTGGTTTTAGGGGCAAGTCACTGTCTCTTCCTGAGACTGTTTTGTTATCCATAAAATGCAGATAATAATGTCTGTCTTGCAGGGAAGCTGTGAGGCCTGAGTCATAAAGTGCTTAGCACAGCTCCTGCTACGCAATAGAAGCCCACTAAATGGTAGCTATTATTATTAATAATAAATGTAGGCTGAAGGAATGCAGAGATGAATGAATGTCTCTGCAACTTTCAGCCCAATATGCATGATTAATGCTTATTCCCTCCCATCCTGGCCCAAATAAAATATACAAAAGGTCCAAGGAAACCCATTAGCCATCGCTAACTTTCTTTCATAACAAGAAATCTCACAGCTCTGACCAGGGCTCCTTTGTGAACCAGGCACATGGATGGATGAATAACACCCCATTCTGCTTCTGGACTCTGAAAGCAAGAGGCACCCCTCCTGGTGCCCACCAACTACTCCCCTCCTCTCTGAGTGCGCCCCATGGAAAACGGAGGTGCACCTGTGCTAGTGCCGAGAGGCATTTTCCCCTCAGTTGCCTGGGCGATTTGGTCTCCACACCTGCAAACAGCCTTCTTTCTTTCCATTTCTTCAAATCAAAGTGAGTCTTTGCTCTCCACACAGGCTGCCTGCCTCCGAATGGAGCCGGCAGGGAGGACCAGGAGAGGGCTGGGCAATTAGACACTCCACCGGCCCCTCTCTGAGGCTGGAGCTGTTTTTAGCTCTGCTGTCTGGCAGGGGGGCTTGGCCTTGGGGTCTGGGCTGAGCCTGGTAAATTAATGACAGCAGAAGATGGTCAGGGTGCAGGAGCTTTGGAGGGGGGAGGGCTCCCTTCCCTCTCTCCCTTCTGTGCCCTGAGTCAGGAGCATGCTTTTATTTTGCCTTTTATTCTGCCCCAAATGACAATGTTGTCCCCTACAAACCTGCCTTGCCTTTGTCCAGATGCTCTTTGTCAAATGACCCAGTGTAATCAAGAACAATAAATTCCTCCTCCATATATTTTCATCGAAAAACAAAAACACATTTTTCTAATCCCAAACTATACATCCATATGAGAATTAAGGGACCCGTGGATGATGTGGGGCTGGGGAGCCATGAAGGAATCCTGGGGCTTGCAGGAAGAGAGAAAAGGTTGTTTTCAAAGGCTCCTGTCAGCTGGGGCTGCTCCCAGGAGCCTGGGATGGGCAGGTTGGGGTGGCTGGTGTGTGGTGAGTAAATTTTGCTTTTTAAGCACGAGGGTCCTTTTCTGGAGGCAAATGGGCTCCAGGCTGATACAATCTGTTGACAAAAATAACTCTGGATTTGGATCTAACAAAGACTATAAAAGAGGAGCTCAGAGACTTGTTTCCAGCCTGTGGGAGTCAGGGTGGTTTTAAATGAAGGGCAGATGTAGCCCGAGGCCAAAATCTGCCTCCCCCAGTCCTGCTGTAACCTTATTAAAGAATAAAAATAAAGGCAGGACTTTTATGGTAAGAAAGAAAAGGCAGACAAGGCTGCTTCCAGAGCGGAGGGAGGGGTCCTGGGACAACATGGAGGACGAGGGTCCTGTCCCTCCGAGAGGGGTGCTGGGGTTGGGGTGGGGCCGTGGTGGGGGGTCCTGGGCTGGTGACCAGGCTCTGACTTCACTGTCAAGGCTGGGGCTGTCGGGTAGGAAGGGTAGGAGGGGAGAGCTCTCCCAGTGCCGCTCCCTCCATGAGGTCAGCTGCTCTCTCCTGTACCCCCTGCCTGGGCAGTCCCTGGCTGGCCACACAGGACACTTGTAGCTATGTGGGTAAGGAGTCTGAACGGGAGCCCTGGCTCCCCAAGGTAAAACAGCCTCTGGACCCTGGGAGGGGCACAGACATTGTGCTGGTGGCCAAAAGAAAAGGCATATGCTTCTGTAGCAGGGACTCCTTATCTTTAGGTGTTCATGGGCAAAGGGGCTTGCCACATTCTTGGTTGGGGACAATAGAGGTACCTGGGACTGAGTTAGAGCCTTGCCCATACCTGAGACCCTCCGAGCAGTGGACCTTTCCTCTCTGCACCTCTGGTCCTCCTTTGTGAGATGAGGCCACCTCCACCCCTTTGAAGATCTGTTAGGGACTAGGGACCTGGGCCTTCCCCTGAATGCAGATGTCTACATGGCCCTTGGCTATAGGCAAAAGGGGACACAGCAAGCTCTGGGGCAGAGACAGGACTGAGGAAAGACTCAGCTTCTTGGAGAGTGAGCATGGAAAGGGGCCCACCAGGCACTGGGACCAGGCTTGGGGCTGGCTCCCCAGAGGCAGCTGAAATCTTGGTGGGGAAACTGAGGCAGGACTGAACTGTCATCACAAAGGGATGGGGCAGGACACTTGCTGCTTGATGGGTCCAGGGTCATTCTGGGGGCTGCTCTACTAGGAGAGGGGTGGGGTAAGCTGAGGGTGTGGAGCCTGGAGGGAAGGGCTTCATTTGGGCAGGGGGATGGGCTGTGGTGGGAGCATTTCCTTCTCTCTGGTTTCAATTCTTCTGACCCTTGCTCTGCAACTGGACTCAAGGCTCCTGTCTTTCCAGCTGCCATCTATTTTTTCAGAAGGCATCCAGAATGGTCTGTGCAAATCACAGGTCTGACCATGCCACTCTGCCCCCCTCAAATCCCTCCCATGGCTCCCAGGATGGAGTCCAAATTCCTTAATGCATTATCCAAAGCTTCTTGCCATCTCTGCTCTACTTTGTCCTCACTCGCCCCACTGCATCCTGGGGTGAGTGGACCTCTCACTGCTCTGCAAGTTTGCATATTGTATCAGCCACTGTCACTGCCACCCCACATCCTCTCTATTCACCCCAAGGCACCCATACCTTGGATGGATAATTCTGGACTGTCAAATGGTTCCAGACGTGTCTGTGAGTCTCTCTTGTGAGTTCTTGCTCTGGACTCTGGAGGATGCTCTGCCTGCTTGTAGGGTGAGACAGCAGTGCCAGGGTAGAGGTGGGTCATGCCTCTGAGCCACCCTCAACCAACCATAGTCAGGAGTTGGATTAATATCCAGCTTCCGAGGGCCTCAATGGCATGATTCTGAGGTGCACTCTGTGAAGGATCCACAGGGAGATTTCGTCCTGGGAGCCCCTGTGCAACCCACTGGTTAATCCCTTCATTACCTCTCCCTCTGCCTTGTGTCACTGCGCATGATCTCTCACCAACTTCTGGGGACCCAGAATAATCTCAGCATCTTAGAGAGTGAACATGGAAAGGGCCCCACCAGGTACTGGGACCAGGATGGGGGCTGGCTCAGCAGAGGTAACTGGAGTCTTGGTGGGGAAACTGAAGCAGGGCATTGCGATCCAGAGTGGTTAGGTAAATGGCCCAGAGATGGACAGCACAGCCATATGGGAGAGAACACCAGACCCAGGCCTGGTCCATCTGCAGACTCCACCTTCTTTCCTTCTTACTGGTTACCTAGAGCAGGGGGCTCTGTGGGGAGGGGCTCTGTGGGGAGGGGCTCTGTGCGGGCCCACCACACTCCACCTCCATGCTCCCAGCCACCCTCTGAACTGGGGAGTGCAGCTTCAGGATGGGGAGACTGAGGTAGAGACTCAGCTGGGCTCCCTCAGCTCAGTTTGCCTCGGAGTCCAGGGCGCCTCCTCTACAGCCAGCCCGTTCATTTTTCCTAAACTTTCCCGTGTTTTATGCCCAAAGCCGACAGCACCGGGAGAGGAGTGTCTTGAGAATGTTGGCAAAGACACCATGGCAGGTGCTGATCCCAACCCTGAGCGATTCTGTCCTTGGGGCTCAGGGTTCCAAGCAGAGGGCCCCAGTCCAGTGGAGTGCTGAGGTCACTGCCTGTGGCTGGCCTATAGGCACTCATGGGATATTTATGCCTCAGGTTTACCAGGCTTTGTTAGCAGAGCCAGGAGGAGGAAAAGGAGCAGGGGAAGGGGAGGAGGGCGACTAGTCTGCCTCCTAGTTGATTTAATAGAATATCACAGGCTGAGTAGTTTAGAAAGACCAAGGATAGTTCTGGAGGTGGGGAAGTCCAGGATCAAGTTAAAAGATCTGGGGAGGGTTCTCTGGAGGGGTCACCCCAGAGGGAGGGCACCCCACGATGAGGGAGCAAGAAGATGCAAGCTCGGGTCTCTCCTCCTTCTCTCAGGGACCCACCGTCATGACCCCATCTAACCCTAACTACCTCCTAAAGGCCCTGCCTCCAAATACCATCAACATGTGAATTGGGGGATTAAACTGCTCACACATGGATTTTTGGGGACACACGCAAACCATTGCAGAGGGGGAGAGGGAAGAGCAAGAGGTGGTAGAAAAGTGTGAATCCAAGGAATCCCTTGAGGCCAGGGTCCAAGTCGCTCCCTTCTTTGGCCAAACTGCATCAAATTGACTCCTCAATGCTTTCTAGAAACAGCACCAATATCTTCCTTCTCCCCTGGAGAGTTGGGAAGCAGGTGAAGAAGGCCAGGCATCTGCTGAGGTGGAGAAAGGCTTCTTATCATTTCCAGCGCCATGGGCCTGAGCTTCTCCCATTCGTCTCCCTGATCCCAGCAGCCCCCAAGTCATCAATTCTACCTCTGAGCCAGAATTGGCTGCCTTTGCTCCTTTCCATATCATGTCCAATCCTGGTCCCCTTCAACTCTTTCTTGATGACAGCATCTTCTCCTGGCTTTGTCTCTGTTTCCCATGGATCCATTTAAAAGTGCCGATCTGACCGTGTCTCCCTCCTGCCTAAACCCTTTTGTGGCTTTGTATAATAATAGCTTACACTTGTAGAGAGCCATGTGCAGGTAAGCTGGTTGTAAGACATCAAAATTCTGATTGATAATGTTTGCTAACTGTCATGGAGTCAAGACTCCCTCTATGGCTGATTTGAAGCACTCAAAAGTTCTGGCAACATTTGTAAACCCTGAACAGTGGCTGCCCTGGAGAGCTGGGAGGTGGCTCTAGCACCGGGCACTGTTGGAGGGATTTTATCTTTGTCCAGGTTGTCTGTGTCTATCCAGATCTTCTCCAACCCCTCCCACCCCCCCCCCCCAGTCTCAATTCTGGTCTCATCTGCTTCAGAATACCTATGGTCGGTTGCTCTAATAGATGGAAGTATGGGCCCCTGAGTTGCCCTGTCTTTCTACCAGAACCCTAATCATCCTTAGGGTAGCAGAGTCTACTTTAGCCACCCCTTGTGACTTCTGGTTGTTGACACTTATTGGAAACCGGGCAATTCCTGTGAGGATTGATGGAGAACCAACAACTAGTCTCAGGATAACTGCTGGTAAGGGAGACAGAGGCACCACCCTTGAACCCTGCTTTAGGTTTTGGGCACCAAGGGCTGGAACTGTGATCAGGACAGGTGGCCCTGCTATGGTGGACAATGCCCTACAGCTTATCTTACCCCCACTTCCCAATTCACCATGGACTGTCTTCCACCTGCAAGTTCCAAGGCAGCAGTACCAGCCCTTGGTGATGACAAAACCTTCGATCTTGAACTACTCGACTTTCAAGTATGTGTTTCTCTTCACTGCTCTGGGTGGAAGCCATTTATCCAGTTCAGCAAGCGATGTGCCCATTATCAGGAAATCGAACTGGGTGGCTTAAGGGGAATTCTCCAGGTCAAGAATGTTCTTTCTACCGACAAGTCAGCTCTGTAGAGAAACAAAGGGCACTTCCAGGTCACTTTTCCTGCCCAGTGTCTGAAGGCGTGCAATGTCCCCACTCCATACTGCCTGCAACCTGTCATCCCTACTTCAAACTTTACCTCCTCCTGCTCCCATTGTGAGAAGAGAGACTGACATTAAATAACTCTTAACATTAAAAAAAAGTTCTGTACCAAATTTCCCCTTAATTGAGTGGCAAAATCCCCCCAAATCAGTAATCCCCAGTGCGGCCAAGGCTGCTGCAAAACAGTCCCCTTGCATGTTGCCAATGCGCAAATTGGCCCAAACTTCTCTTTTGGAGAGCACATGGGCATTATCTAGAATTTTTTTTTTTTTACATTAATGGAATCTTGAAGTTCATATCAGTGAGTGCAGTAAAGGTATGAATATGGATAAAATTTTCTTTTTGTAAGAGCACAAAATTGAGAATACCCTGAATATTCATTAATAAGAAATCAAGGGCCGTGTACCTGTAAGAAGCAGCACAGGTTTTTCATTTAAAAAAGTGGTCATTCTGCGGCCCGTGGTGAACTGGGAAGTGGGGGTAAGAGAAGATGTAGGGCATTGCTGATGTCCCCCACAGCAAGGGCATCTTGTTCACCACTCCAGCCCTTGGTACAGAACTTGCCTGACCCCATGGATTCCTCTATAAATTTGGCTCTTATTACTTTTTTCAGCAGACCATAAATAAATGTTTAATAAATGAATCTTATTTTGTAAAATCCTGGGTAGAACCACTGAAATGTTCTGGAAGGAAGCCCATGAAAACATTAACAGGGTTTACCTCTGTTTGGGATTGGAATTGGCAGAGAGGGGATGCTTACTTGTATTTTGTACATTTTTGCATTGTTCAATTATGGTATGAATTTGTGTTATTTTTGCCATTCAAATAAAAATCAGGCAGAAGTGGGACAATGACCCCTTCTCCAGTTTTCCTCTATAACCAGGCTTGAGTGTCAAGGTTTGGATCTGGATTGTCCCCCAAAGGCTCAGGTATTGAGGGCTTGGTCTCCAGTGCAGTACTGTTCAGAGGTAGGTAGATTGGGACATGCCTTGGGGACTGTATCTTGGTCAGCCTCTTCCTCTCTCTCTCACACTCTGCTTCTTAGCTGGTAGCTTTGCTCCACCATATGCTTTTCTGCTGTTGATGTTTCTGTCTTAGAACCAGCTGACCGTAGACTGGAACCTCTGAAACCATGAGCCCAAACAAGACCTTCCTGCTGTAAGTTTGTTTTCTCATCCATTTGTCAATGTGATGAAATGTGATTAACGGGGTATCTGCCATTAATCCCCAACACACATACATGGGCCTTTGCAGGTCTCGGGCCAGCCCTGCCTCTATTGCTTCCTTCCTGGGAGACAGTGAATAATACAGGATCATCTCATGGTGGTAGAGAGAATCATATGCAGCAAGTGTCCAGTGCTTCCCTAGCCCCTAGAGTATACTCATGACTTAACAGTCTTCCATCTTCCTAGAATTTCATCAACTGAGTCTCTCACCTTTTTTTTCCAGCCTGGGGTCTTTGCTTGAGTTCATCAGAGCATTGTTCATTCCTGGAACATGACCAGGGATGAAACCTTCAGGAAACTCTTCATAAAACTGTCATTTTGTGGAAATGAAGGCCCAGAGAGATTAAGTGACTCACCCAAAGTCAAACATCTTCCAAGAGGGTAGAAATGGTAACTGCGCTGATTCCCCAGGTCATATGCTTTCTTTGTACCATACTGCTTGACAGTGATTTAATATTTTGTCTTCCTAAGAGAACTTCTAGAAGCAGGGACATCTTTCCCTGAGATGAAGGAGTCTCCAATGGGAGCTTTCCTTACTGTTTCAAGGCCACCATGTCTAAGGCTCACTCCTTCTGGCTCCTGAGAAAGGAAGGGGCCAATCTTGAGAAGCGTGTCCAGGTTTATATATTTCAGGGACTCTCCCCGCCCTGCCAGACCTCTCCAGCCACACATCTACTCAGCTGGCCTCCCTGGGCTGAAGTCTTGCTTGGCCACCACAAGCCTCAGAGCCAGCTGGATCTGGGTTCTAAACTTCTCCAATTAATTGTGTTCCCCCAGTTACAGAGCTGCACAGTGGGGATGGTGGGACCTATCTGTCAGGTGAATTTTGAGACTTAGGTGCAATAACAATTACACACCTGGCCAGTGTGGGGTCTGGACATCATGGCCAGCTAGTCAGTCAATAGATAAATCTGAATCTGTTTTGTCTGGAGGTCGACTGCTAAATATCATGGGCTCCATGGCTTGGGGACAAAAAAATGATGTTACTGACTAATGTCTTGAAGTACAGTTACCTTTCTCTGACCATTCCAGAGGTCCCTACAATATATATGGAAGTAGGCTGTAGAGTTAGTTAGCTTTTTCATCACTGTTACCAAAACACCTGATAAAAACAACTTAGAGGAGGAACAGTTTATTTGGGGTTCATAGTTTCAGAGTTTCAGCTCATGGTCGGTTGACTTCATTGTTCTGGGCCTAAGAAAAGTAATGGAGGAATCAAGGGGGAAGGGCCCAGTGGAGGGAAGGCTGCTCAGCTCATGGTGAGATCAGAAAGCAGAGAGAGGGAGTGGGAAAGGGGCCACAGGGAAGATGCACTTCCAGAGTACAATCCCAGTGATCCACCTCCTCCGGTCACACCCCACCTGCCTACAGTTACCATCCAGTCAGTCTATCCAAACTAGGATGGACTGATCAGGGCCAGAATGTGACTTGCTACCTTTCCTTGTGCACAGTGACTGTGATGGTCAAAATCCTGCTCCGAGAAAATAGCACAACCCTTGGTGGGTATGAGCTACCAAGAGCAGGGTCAGTTGTTACAGCAGCATACTTGGCTTAACCTGACTGATATACACTGGCTGATCAAGCACAGCAAGACTGTGGGTGACACATGGCCCTCTGCCTGGTCATGTGAAGAGAGAGAAGAGAGGTAGAGTGTCCCCATCATGCAGTCCCTCTCACAGGAAGCATTTGTCAAATGGAGTGATCAAAGCTTGCAGGCCCTGTACTCACTCTCTGGAAAGAGTTGGGATGTGTGTGGGTGGCTATACAGATCGGGGACCAGACTTCAGCTGTGTGTTTCCTCTTCAGTACCAGTTGGTCCTCTGCCTGAACATCCCCCTTCTATTCCTCTGCAAAGTGTGAGCCGCCCATGCTTCTAGCTGTGTGAACTTCCAAGTGATTTCCAAAGATCATCGCTCATGAGGATTTTAAAACTGCCCTCCCTGGAGGCGGCCCTGGTGAAACCTCCTGCTCTGCCTGCTCCCTGCCAAATCCTTCAGGAGGCTTCCTGCGCAAGGCCACCAGCATGGATCATAGAGAGGCACCCTGGATGGAATGACTACCTGCTCAGCACCTCCCGCATCCCTTGGGCAGGCATCCTAGGAGGAAGATGAAAGCCCAGGACTCCTGAATGAGTTAATGCTTTGATTTGCACTCATTTTTTACAAAGGTACAAGTGATGGATATAACATTATTCAACATTGAAATGCCCACTGCTTCCGTGGAATAGAAATGCCGACGGCCTGAGAGAAAATAAAGGGGTAGAAAAGGACTTTGAAGAAGGAGATTGGGGCTAGGATGTTCACAAGGTCAAACTTCCTCTTGGAGGTGATGGAGGGGCTCTGAGGTCAGACTGCCTGGGTTCTAAATTTTCCAGTTGGCAGCTGTGTGGTACAAGGTGGATCATTCTGGGGCCAAGAGAAAGATCGAGAGATAATCAAATGTTGGTGCAGGGCCATCAGAGGGGCACCTAGATGTTTCCCCAATCTGAATGCCTTCCCCTTTACCTCCCCAAAATGCATCGCCAGTAATTCCAGAGCCATCTTTTCTTTGCATTTTATCCTTCACTGCAAGGATAAAATGAAATTGGGCTCAGTAAAAATGAATAGAGATCCTACTTAGCTGCAGGCTGTTTTGCAGAGAAGAGGAAAGGAAGTAGGTGGTGGTATCACTTTAGATATGCAGGGAGATTCCCAGGTCAGGAAATGAGATCAAGTCTGGGGAGGTCATTTTCCTTTTCTAGGACAGGTTCCATATTGTCAGGGGAAGAACCAGTGACATCTCCCGCACCCATGCTGAGGCACTGAACAAAGTAGAGTCCATGAAGGCCATTTGCAAATGAAGTATCATTGATTAGTGAGCCAGTGGTGTCCCTGATTGTGTTCTGTGTCCTTGTTGGAGCTCACTGTGGTTTTCCATGGTATGACTTGGTTGGAGACATTTGGATGAACCTGGTTTGTGCTGGGGACCTGGGCAACCCTCCAAGTGTGTTTCCTTGGAAGAGGGGGCTGTCATTTCCATCCTTCAGTGGATTCTCCACCGGGAGCCAGCAACCCCACCTCCATTCCTGTTCTGGGGAGGGGGTGGAACTGTATTCTGCTTGAGAAATGCTAACCATCTGGCCTGCGCCGGCCCAGTGCCAGAAGATTATCTTCAGTTTAGTGGCATCTGAGATTCAGAGTGAGGCTGGGAGGAACATTTAAATCTCCACGAGGGAGGCAGTGCAAATGGCTTGATACCTGTGAGATTCAGGGTGCCCCTCGAGAACCTAGAAACTCTTCTTACTTTTTAAATATCACTGACTTTTGTGATTTCGGAGCCCAGATGTCCCTATGAGATTCTGATTATTTCTTCCCTGAAATTTTCTTTTTTAAAAAACCAACTCCTATGGTCTTAACTTCAAAGGTGACCTAATTAGTTACCAACCTCAAGCTTCCTGACACAGTGGGAGAACTTTCCTCTTTTTTTGACCCAGAGCTTCCAGGGTGACTGGGGACACTGTGGTGCACCAGGAGTAGCTTTTCCTCTCTGGGGACATGGGAGGACAACAAGCTTGGCTTGAAGGTACAAACCATGTGAGCCAGTTACTGTCACACAAACTCATCAGTCAGGACCTACGTGGAATTTGCATGGTATGTGATAACAGAAGGTCAGGGCACAAGGTCATTATTTTTGAGGATCATTAAAGAGAGATGGGGAAACAGCCTACCAGTGATAGGGAAAGGTGAGGTGTGGCTGGTGAAGGGAAGGTGTGTAGGCAGGTCTATAAAAATGCTCTTGGAGGCCCTCACTGTAGGAAGGGCACATGGCATTTTAGCAGAGGGAGCAGTGATTGACAACAGAGAGGCTTGAATTTGGTAGAGAAGTTGCTAGTGGTAAAGGGGTCTGGTGGGGCTGGGGAAGTGGGTGGAGGCCAGACTGGGAAGCTAGAAACGCCGAAGAGGAAGCCCATGTTATCAAGCTGGGTTTTTGGATGGATCTCCTGTTTGAACATCCCTTGTAACCAGAAGCTCACTAGCTCTGGGATAGCCCATGCCATCCACAGCTCTGACAATAAAAAGTTTGTCCTGAGGGCAAGCCAGTGTCTGCCCTTGGCCTTGGAGGTGCCTCAATGATAAATCTATACCATCCTTGGTCCTTCCATCCCTGTACTTGTTCTTAATAAAGTGATAAGTGATGGGATTTTGTTGTTTGGATTGGTATGGCAACTTCCTTTTATGGTGGCCGTTTCAAAAGTTGGGCATGTACCCAGTCCCTCTGTGGACTACTCCAGGATGCATCCTAAGAGCTTGGGACTGTACGGATTTTGAACCCTATCTCAGCCAGTTGGTAGCTTCCTGGCTCTGCAAAAGTGGCTTTTTTTCTTTCTTTTCTTTTTTTTTTTTTTACTTTGAGATAGGGTCTCACTAAGTTGTGGAGGGCCTAGCTGAATTGCTGAGGCTGGCCTTGAACTTGGGATCAAACTTGCAATCCTCCTGTCTCAGCCTCTGGAGTCACTGGGATTATAGTGGTGTGTCATGGCACCTGGCTGGACAAATAGCTTTCCTTCCAGAATTCAGCTTCTTCATCCTGATACAGGGGGTTGCTGTAAATTCAAACATACACGAATCACTCTACTCTGGTTAAGAGGCCTCTCTTTCAGGCAATGGAGAGGGATTTCTGGAAGATTCTTGGGCAGTGTTTTCATTGAGAATATTCCAGAGCTCCTGACCCCTTTTCTATCCTCTTACTTCCTTGGGAACCCGTAGATGTGTCTTTTAATTAAAATGGGCCACCTGAGAAAGATTTACTGCTGCTTTTGCCATCAGATCTGTTTAAGGGACGTATTCTTGGTGTGCTCTTGTTGGTTTGGGATTTTGAGCCATGCATTTTGTGGGTCTGGGATACTTGTGGATTATGTATTTTGTAGGTTGCTTTGGTCTATTTTCAGATATAAAAATATTTTGATAGTGTGTTCTCCATCTGGCCTCTCTTGCCTGGGTTTGGGGAATGGACATGGGATTTACTCTTTCTGTGTCTTGGACTCTGTGGTTCTCCAAGCTCTGAATATTCATGGTGTCAACCTGGCTGGCTACAGGCCTGACCAGGCATCTAGAACCATCTAATCTGAAATAAGGAAGACTCCTTGGGAATCACCTAGTTTGAACCTCTCCTGTCACAAATGGGGGGAGACAAAGGTCCAGAGACTAGGCTGTGTGTGTGTGTGTGTGTGTGTGTGTGTGTCCTTATCTAAAGTCATGGGGCAAATTGGTGACAAAGAGGATTGAAGATCCCCTGGCTCCCTGTGACCTGAATTTGTAAAGGCCATCATGAATGCTCAAACCCAAAGACCCACCCTGTGACAACAACTTGGGTTGGACTGGCACATTTCTTTGTACATTCCAGGACACATAAGAAAGTTATATTTCCTGCTAACAGATAATTCTGTGTTTATGGTGTTGATGGGCCAAGATCCAATGATAAAAGGGGGAATTTTTCAGACTTCAAGAAGTGGCTTATGATGATAAATATCCACTCTTTTTCTCTCCTTCAGTCTTACTGAAAAAAAAAATAATGGCAAGAAAAGTTGCCTGCTTCCCTGTAATGTTCTTCATTTGCTCTCAGCTGTAGTTTTCAAAAACGATGTTCTGAACAAGCATATTAATTTGGGTTTGAAGTCCTTTCATACTAAAATGATGAGTACGGGAACATGTAAAATTACATATTTTTGTCGTCTTTGATATAAGATATATACTCAGACTGTCCAACATGACAGGAGACAACTCTATTTTCCCGACAAGAAATAAAAGATGCCTAAACACTCTGATAGTTAACATTATGAGTTGCAGTTAGATACTGTGACACTAAATTTGGAGCAGGATAATAACTTTTCAGGGTGCCCAACTTATCTCCCGTGCCTGCGGCGTGTGTACTTCTACATAGTTTATGGTTTTAATATTATACTGCAGGTTCGTCCAAATCATATTACAATGAAATCCCTTTCAAAGAAGATCCGGCTGAGTAATGGAGAACAGTATTTGCATTAAACTTAATGATGGATTCCTTGGGTTGAAACGGAATGCTTGGACTTCTTGCATTTTGTTAGAGGCTAATCAATTTGGTCATGAAAAATGGTTTGTAACTTTGCTAACTCTGTATTTATGCATTGGGGAGAAACTGTAAGTCTGTGTGCTTTATTCTGGAAGAACAGATTACCAACAACATCCAAAATCTTAGTCCAGTGGGGCTAAGAGTGTGCTATACACTGTTGACATGTGGACACCTTCTTGACAGGGGACCAGGTATTCATTGCACACCTGGGACTGGATTCCCAAAAGGTACCTGGGAATTTAGGATGTTCAACCCTAGGATGGTAACTGGGGGCAGACAGTGGGCAGACCCAGATGTGGAGTGGCAGTGGTTTGTCTGGTGGTCAAGAGAACAGGGTTCCTGTCCCGGCCCTAACATGACTCCCGTGTAGACCAAGACCCTCTTCTGGAAAATAAGGAAATGGATTAGAACGTGAATATCTCCAAGGTTCCTTGCAGCTCAGCTATCTAGGATTTTACAACCCTGTGTCTGATCTGTTTTTTGGAGACTTCAGAAAGTGAGTGGGGAGTCTTAACAGACTCTGGTGAGGCCCACATACAAGACAGAAAGAGCCAGGGGCTGGGCATTAGTAAATGGGAAAATGCTAGTTTTTAAATTAAAATTGGTGGTTTTTGTTGGAGAAGGGCCTTTTCCTTTAAAAGTAAGTTATTTGTAATGGAAAAAAATCCAAAACTTACCAGTCCATTTTTAGGTAGATCCAATGACTGTCTAGGCAAGGTAAGGGGAGCAGAGTGGCTGTCGGGAGCTCTCTTTTGCACCTTGAAGGCTGTTCACCACTTCCTCGCATTGCATGGTGGTAGTGTTATTTTAATATGGAGCAAGCAGTTGTCAAGAAATTATTAAAAATTAGCAGTGGGCTAAAAAATGCAAGGTGACAGATTGGTACCCAGGGTGCTGGGAAAAGAATAATTTACAGCCTCCAAGTGAAATCTCAGGTTGTTTGTTCTTTGTTTCTAGAAGCATAACACAACATTTGCAGCATGTGTTGGGTAAATTAACCTCTTGTTAATTTTGGAAGCTGCTGTCAGTCCCTCAACTTCCCTTTCTCAGTTTTAGCAATGAGGTATTCTTGTGGAAGGGGGATCCAGCATAGTGTCAGGGTACGAGCTCTCTGCAAGTCCCTGGAGAGGCCCTGTTACATTTACCTCTGTCCTGAAAGCCTCATGAGAGTGGAGACTGTGTCTGTTTAGTGTTTTTGGTGGTTGGCACCTAACAGGTGCTCAATAAATGTTTCTCAATATGTGACTTGCTTCCAAATTGGCTTTTGTATGTGGTTTCATTAAGCTCTTGGGAGGAATATTGGCATGAAGAACAAGACAAGACTGAGAATAAGAAAGGAGGGAGACTCGGGGGCTTTTACCCCCATTTCCATATAGCAGACTCCCCCTCCAGAGGTGGAGAGAGTGAGGTCTTTCTTTGGAGCTTGGCTTCTCCCTGGTCTCCTGCATTTGCCTTGGTGCTGGATGTCAATCAGCTGAGGAGCTGGAGATAGCCAACAGGGCCTCAGACATGTCCCATGTGGAGGGAATCAAAAGCGAGTGCTCTTCTGCCTTGGAGATCCTGGGCTGGAATTGGACTTCATCAAGCAAAATCCAGGGGCACCTGGGAGGGAAAGAGGCCATCCTGCCCTGGCCTAGCCGTGGCTTCCCAGAGGAAGGCAGGACTCATCGACAGCTCTGCTGTTTGGATGAGAAGTAACTTGTGTTTCTATGATCACATTCTCATGTGGACATTATTCAGTTTTTACTAATTGGCTTTACAATTTTCTCAGTAGTTAATATTCATCTGTCAAAAATGGAAGCATAAATAAATAATTTCGGTTCAAGCACACCTTCTTATTAGGCCATACATCATGTTAGAGAGTTCGCATTCTTTAACCAGGAAGATGAAATTAGAAACATCTTGAAAAAGCCTTCTTGTTATCAATCATGTCATCTTGAACATGTTTCAAAGCTTGCTGCTGGCATCAAGAATAGATGTTTTATTCAAAAGAATGTGTTTAAAGAAAATGACAACACTTTTCGATTTCGGCTTTTTAAAAACAGGAAATCTTAGGGCTGGGGATGTGGCTCAAGTGGTAGCACGCTTGCCTAGCATTCGTGCGGCCCGGGTTTGATCCTCAGCACCACATGCAAAAACAGGAAATCTTTCAAGTCCTTCTGACTGTGAGGATCCCAGGGCACTGGAAGATGCATGGAGTGGATCTAGCCCTCTCCTGATGCAACCATAGGATGGAGAATTTTCTGATCTTTTAGAATGAGAATGGGGTGGAAAAATAAACAAGCTGGTGTTGGGTCTTGTGTGGCTATGAAAAAATGATTTTCCCTCTCTGGGTTTCATTCAATTCATTTATAAAATGAAGAGGTTGTGTGAGATTAGACTTAGTCAGCTAAGGATGCTATAACAAAGACACCTAGACCTGGTGGCTTAAACCACATGTATTTCTCACAGTTTTAGAGACTAGGAAATCCAAGGTCAAGGTGTTGGCAGGTTCAGAGTCTGATGAGGGCTCACTTCTTTGTCTTCTCCTTGTGTCCTCCTATGGCAGAGGAGAGAGTGAGATTCCACATTGCCTTCTCTTTTTATAAGGGTATTAACCACCACAGAAGACCCAGCCCTCATGACTTGGTCTAACCCTGATCACCTCCTGTTATGGTTTGCATATGAGGTCTCCTCCCCAAACTCCTGTGTTTGTGCAGAAAAATTCAGAGGGTGAAGTGGTTGGATTGTGAGAGCTATAACCTAATCAGTCCTTCCTAGTTAGAGTGGACAGATTGGGAGGTAACTGTAGGCAGGTGGGGTGTGGCTGGAGGAGGTGTGTCACTGGGGAGCATGTTCCCAAGGGTTCACCTTCCCTGTGGCTCCCTTCTCTCTCGCTGCGTCCGGGCTGCCATGACCTGAACAGCTTCTTTCTGCCACACCCTTCTGCCCTGATGTGCTGCCTCACCTTGGGCCTAGAGCAATGGGGTTGGTCCACCATGGATGACGTTCTCTGAAACCATGAGCTAAATAAACTTCCCTCCCTCCTTTGTTCTTGTGGGGGATCTGGATCACAGTGACAAAAAGCTGACTAAAACATCCCCAAAGGCGCTGCCTCCCAATACTATCACATTGGGAGTTAGGATTTCAACATATGAATTTGGGGGAAATGCAAATGTTCAGTCCATAACAACTAGTGTCTTTTGGGGACAGAAAAGAGTAGCTTTCAGCTCTCAGAGCACCTGGCGAAGCAGACCGTAGACAACTTTATTCATCATTCATAGAGCTTTGGTGCCATTCTTCCTGATGTATGTTTGTTTAAATATAGAACAGTAGAGTTTCAATTACTTCCACTGAGTCAGACTGACCTTTAGAAAGATGTGCTTTGTTCCTGGCAGCTTTTTCTGCTCCTGGTTCATTCCCCCTTTCTCCCAGGATGGTGAATGCAGACTGAAACATTCTCCCACACTCCTACAGCTCAGACCTGGATCCAGCAGAGATGAGGGGTATAGGGCAGGGCAGGTAGTTCCAGGTACCCATCCTCTCCTCTAGGAGGGCTCAGGATCTCTCCCCAGCTCCAACCATGCTGCCTTAGTTGCCCCCATTAAATCCCCCACCACAGTATGCAGAGAGGTGATCCCTGAGCCAGGAGAACAGGCCCTTTTCTCCAGCCTTGCCCCCTTATCCTTTGTGGCCTTGAGGAATTGTTTCCCCTTTCGGGGATGCATCCTCCTGTCCATAAAATGACTGGACTAAGAACCAAGGCTTCTGAATCATCTTGAGTGTTAAAAAGATAGTGAAGGCCTTGGATCTTTCTGAAAAATCAAATAGAATCTGATCTACTCCCCCAAAGTCCAGATCTTAGGGGGCCGTGTTTACCATGGCGAAGGCAGTCTAGAATCCATGCATCTGTCAAATGGATCCAGAAAACACAGAACGCAGTCCTTCAGGTTCAGACCTGGCCACCTACAGAGGCATTCTGGGGCTTCCTCACTTCAGTTGGTGCCAAAGGACAAATGCTAGCATCTCCAAATGCCACTGGCTTGGCATTCAATGATTTCTCATAGCTTGGATGTAGCATAGACATCAAATGCCTTCTAGCCCAACTTCCTCATTTGACAGTTGAAGAGAAGAGAGACCCTGAGAGAGGAATCTGTCTACTTGCTTATCACCCGGAGGTGGTGGCAGAGGTGGGACTTGTGCCCAGAGCTCCTGGCTTCTTTTGCAGGGCCTTCTCTTCAACCCTAAATTAGCTTCTTGTTGAAAAGCATTAACACAGCTCCCCAAATGCACAACTGAATTTTGAATTCTTTCCCTTCTTTATGCATAAATATAAAGGCATAGTTTGTAAAAATACATAAACACTGAACCTACACTTAGAGCCATATGCTGCTAACCACACCCATCTGCCGCTGTGAATTTCCCGTGTGACTGACTGTCAAAATCTCATTACAGACAGTTTGCCAAACACTTCACAGCCAGACTAGTTGACAATTAATAATGTTAAGGGTGACATCGTATCCAACGGGTTGATCTAGGACAAACCTGCCTCCCCAAACCATTTAAAAAAATGGAAGGTATTACATGAAATTACTAAGGGCAGTGGCCAGTTCAGAGACTATTCACACAAATTCTAGCTCCTAGAAGTCCACAGTCCAGCAGGACAGACAGGCCTTGCAAGCAAGATTTGGTAATATTAGATGGACTAATATATCACATACTATCCAAGGGACCACATGCTGCAGGGTCTTGGGGGAGTGAGGAGGACACAAGGCAGGTAGATCCAGGTGGGTAGGCATCTGGACCAGGGAGAGGGAAGCATTTGGACCCATGATGGAGTTTGCCTAAGGTCCAAAGATGAGAATGCACAGTGCACATCTGAGGAGCAGTGCATACAAGTGGAGATTAGCTCTGGAAAGGCTGGTTGGAGCCCGACTTTCAAGGCCTGGAATAACTAAGGCACTGGCTGAGGAAGCAGCTCCACCATACAATCATGGCGGTTGTTCAAGGGGGAAGATGTGCCCTAGGGAGAAGGATATCTTGTGTGTTCTGCTTGCCAGTTGGTGACCTTTGGCAAGTCACTTGGCCTACCACCTCTGTGATGGGGCACGAGTCCCTATTTTACAGGGTAGTTCCTCTAAGTTATTTTTATTTTAACTCTCATTTTAATGAGAGCTCATATGTACCGATGGGTACTCTCACGTAACGTGCTCAGCTTTATGTAACTTAAAATATGGCATCTTTGAAATGACTTTCTGGGGTAGATCCTTTTGTCTGGGGCTGGGAGCATGGGCCTTGGTTTCACACTGTTGGTGGTGAGACAGCTTCTCTTTCAGGCAAGGTAGTCAGGGAGCTGCCCACAATCCACTGCCAGCTCTCCCCACCCATGAGATCTTGAGAAGTCCCAGGGATGCGCTAAGGAAGCATTTCACATCAACAAACATGTGCCATATTTGCATCAGCCCCAGGAGACTGGCATATGAAGAATGGGGAAGGTAAGGCCCAGAGAGAATGAGTACTGTTTCTATGAGACAGATGTCCCAAAAAGTGAGGGTTTAATTGAGTCACCTCTACTATGTCAATTGCCCAGAGATTCCAATATAATACTATATTGGTATTAGTATTTTTCAAAGCTTCCTGGGTGATTTTGATGTGCATCTGGGACTGAGAACCACCAGCGTGGTGGCAAAACTGATTCTTTACCAGGATTTAAAAAAAAAAATGAAAAGTCCAAGCACTTCTGTATTCCCAGTATCTGTGGACTCCCATATCCAGATCTTTGTTCAATAAACAAACTGGCTTCAAATAAAATAAGGTTTGAATCGTACGGCTACTGCTGCTGTTTAAAAAAATAAAAAAGGCCAGAGGAGAGAAGCTTTTTCAAGAATTTAGGTATACTGCTACATTAATAGGAGTGCCCAGGGCAAAAATATCTTTTACTCACCTGTCAAGTTTCTGCCATCACCTGCCAACACAACAAACTTTATTTTTAAAAAAGATATTTAAAAACATATGAACCGTGGGGCTCCCAAACAGCAGGAAGTGTGGGCTTTCCTAGAGAGAAAGAAAGGAGTTTAAATCTTCATTTGTCCTCTTGAGAAAAGAACCGTTATCTGAGGGCTCTTTGGATAAATCAGAAGAGGAGATCTGACTTTCGAGATGTCAGAATTAAGGATTCACCTTGTTACTTTCCTCTATTTCTGTGGGATAGTGGCTCTTCTGAGATTATCAAGAGATGCTCCACCTCCTCTTCTGTTCCCAAGTCTGCTCTCCTGGTGTCTCTGTCCCTGTGAGCTCAGGACAGGTTCTGTCCATGGTGCGAGTAGACTTTTCCATGCTCTTCAGAGAGGGCCATGTTGTCTGGTTGTTGAATCCTTCAAGGAGGTCAGGTCATAGGTCACCTCTAGGATCTGGCTCAGGAGAGTGAGATTCCTTCAAGAGGCAAATCTCAAGAAATGAATAAATTGTGTTGTGTGAGTGAGGTCTTTATGAGCTGCTAAGTGGTGTTCTGTGGGCTGTTCTGAGGCTGTGTGTGATAACATGAGAGAGGTTTTGCAAGCGGAGGGGCAACCTCCAACCTCCCCCAAGAAACAGTGATTCCTGCCTCAGCGGCACACTTCAGCAAAGGTGAAAACGAAGCCTTACTGTTTTCCTAAAATGATAACATGAATTATGACCATGACCATGTACAATGCAGGCAGTTATCCGGGCCAGTGCTGTACTAAGCGCTTGGCAAATATTATTTATTTCACTTCTCACTCCAATCCTCTGGAGTAGGTTTTCTCCCCTGCTTTACAGATGAGGAAACTGGGACTCAGGAAAGGCAAGCAGATTGTCTTAGTGAGCTGAGCACCCTCTTCTATCTGGGTCTTTTCATTCCTGGGCCATGTGCCCTTTCATCCCTTGGGAGTATAGACCAAGGCAGTTATTCTGTAAATTTCATGGACAGCTCCCTTTTGGAGACTTCCTGAGATCACCACCCATCTGTGTCTGGAGGGAGAGGAAAGGTACACTGCCTCTCCCACATGGCTTCCCTTGAGGGAAGTAGATCCTTTTGAGGTCTTCCCCCCTTCTCTCCCATGTCCTTGCCTCTCTGCACCAGATGACACCACCTCTTTCAACCATTTTTCCACTGGGCCCTTTATGACCTTTTGCTATAATCCACTGGATCAATATTCCTCTTAAACCTTCCCAGTTCCAAATATAAATCTAAAAACCCAACTCCCCATTTTATAGCAAGAAACTGCATGGTATAGAATGTCAGAGTTACGTGGGATCTTAGACAGTCTAATCCAAGCTCCCCATTTCATACATGGGAAAACCGAGGCTTGGAGGTGGGAACAAACTGCCCAAGGTCATAGCACAAGATGGAGGTAGATCTGTGCCTCCACGTCTCAGCCTCGGTTTACTCTTCTCTAAAGTAAGGGGCACAGGGCAGCTGGAAGATGAAGTGCAACTGTGGTTGTGACATAATTAGGAGAACTCGTGGTACAAAGAGGTGACCAAATTTTGGGGACAGATGATGTAGGGGACCAAGGGTATGGGGGGCAGCAGAGGGATTCAAGAAGTCAAAGCCATGGAGCCTGGTGATTGACAGGCTTTGGCAGGAGAGAGTCAGGGATGATGGCTCTTAGGCTCTTTGTTTCAATACCTTTGAAATGGGCCACCATGGGTTATCCAACAGGCAGGGCAGGGAGAGGCCCTCTGCCCAGAAGGAAAGCACACGGGGTTGGCAGAAAGGGGTGTGGAGACATGAATGCACATAATCTCTTGGACTTTGGCTTCCCCGGTGGAGCACAGGAAATAACAAAGTGGTATCTTAGAGGCAATAACAACTGCAAAACCAGCAGGGAAAGAAAATGAAAATCAATGCTGAAACAATGTTCAAAAGACATGCCAACACCTTTGTTCATTGGTGTCTCAGGAGCTCCATCCAGAGGCTCTGAGTTAATGAAGTTGAAGCAGCTGTCCTCCCTCCTGGCATCGCCTACCCCTGATGTCACCTGATGACTGTCCAGAGAGCAGGCAGCTCCAGTCCCCCAGCTCTGTCCGAGCCCTCTTTTATGGTTGCCGTCATCTGAGGCTGAATTGAAACCAGAGTTGGTGGGAGCCCCAGGACACGTTTTCAGAGCCCCCAGAGTACTTCTAAATATTCTTTCATTGCTCATCTCAAATTCTATTTTAATCAAGTTTTACAAACATGTTCACTTCTGACCAAATGGCAGCAGTAGCCCAAAGTGCCATTTGTTTTGGAATGCTAAACTCCAAACTCTTTCCTTAGCTTGGCTTTTGTTTTTATTTATTTTTTATTTATTTATTTATTTATTTTTAATTATTTTATTGTTGGTTGTTCAAAACATTACATAGTTCTTAATATACCATATTTCACAGATTGATTCAAGTGGGTTATGAACTCCCATTTTTACCCCGTATACAGATTGCTGTGTCACATCAGTTACATTTCCATTGATTTACAAATTGCCTTTCTAGTGACTGATGTATTCTGCTGTCTATCCCATTCTCCACTGTCCCCCCTCCCCTCCCCTCCCCTCCCCTTCTCTCTCTCCATCCCCTCTACTATAAATCGTTTCTTCCACTTATATAATTTTTCTCCTACTCCTCCTTTCCTCTTATATGTAGTTGTGTATAACCCTGAGGCTCACCTTCCAATTCCATGCAGTTTCCCTTAACTCTCACTTTCCCTCCCACCTCTCATCCCTGTTTAATGTTAATCTTCTTCTCCAGCTCTTCGTCTCTACCCTGTCCTTGGTTACTCCCCTTATATCAAAGAAGACATTTGACATTTGTTTTTTAAGGATTGGCTAGCTTCACTTAGCATAATCTGCTCTAATGCCATCCATTTCCCTCCAAATTCTATGATTTTGTCATTTCTTATTGCAGAGTAATACTCCATTGTGTATAAATGCCACATTTTTTAATCCATTCATCTATTGAAGGGCTTCTAGGTTGGTTCCACAATCTTGCTATCGTGAATTGTGCTGCTATGAACATCGATATAGCAGTGTCCCTGTAGCATGCTCTTGTTAGGTCTTTAGGGAATAGACCGAGAAGGGGAATAGCTGGGTCAAATGGTGGTTCCATTCCCAGCTTTCCAAGAAATCTCCATACTGCTTTCCAAATTGGCTGCACCATTTTGCAGTCCCACCAACAATGAACAAGTGTACCCATTTCCCCGCATCCTCGCCAGCACTTGTTGTTGTTGGACTTCCTAATGGCTGCCAATCTTACTGGAGTGAGATGGTATCTTAGGGTGGTTTTGATTTGCATTTCTCTGACTGCTAGCGATGTTGAGCATTTTTTCATGTACTTGTTGATTGATTGTATGTCCTCCTCTGAGAAGTGTCTGTTCAGGTCCTTGGCCCATTTGTTGATAGGGTTATTTGTTATCTTATTATCTAATTTTTTGAGTTCTTTGTATACTCTGGATATTAGGGCTCTATCTGAAGTGTGTGGGGTAAAGATTTGTTCCCAGGATGTAGGCTCCCTGTTTATCTCTCTTTTTGTTTCTTTTGTTGAGAGAAAACTTTTTAGTTTGAGTAAGTCCCATTTGTTGATTCTGGTTGTTAACTCTTGCGCTAAGGGTGTCCTATTGAGGAATTTGGAGCCTGACCCCACAGTATGTAGATCATAGCCGACTTTTTCTTCTATCAGATGCCGTGTCTCTGATTTAATATCGAGCTCCTTGATCCATTTTGAGTTAACTTTTGTGCATGGCGAGAGAAAGGGATTCAGTTTCATTTTGATGCAAATGGATTTCCAGTTTTCCCAGCACCATTTGTTGAAGATGCTATCCTTCCTCCATTGCATGCTTTTAGCCCCTTTATCAAATATAAGATAGTTGTAGTTTTGCGGATTGGTTACTGTGTCTTCTATTCTGTACCATTGGTCCACTCGCCTGTTTTGGTACCAGTACCATGCTGTTTTTGTTACTATTGCTCTGTAGTATAGTTTGAAGTCTGGTATCGCTATACCGCCTGATTCACACTTCCTGCTTAGCATTGTTTTTGCTATTCTGGGTCTTTTATTATTCCATATGAATAATAAATGCTGTTGGGATTTTGATTGGGATAGCATTGAACTTATAGAGAACTTTTGGTAATATCACCATTTTGATGATGTTAGTTCTGCCTATCCATGAACAGGGTATATTTTTCCATCTTCTGAGGTCTTCTTCTATGTCTCTTTTTAGGGTTCTGTAGTTTTCATTGTATCAGTCTTTCACCTCTTTTGTTAGGTTGATTCCCAGGTATTTTATTTTTTGGGGGGATATTGTGAATGGAGTAGTTGTCCTCATTTCCGTTTCAGAGGATTTGTCGCTGATATACAGGAATGCATTTGATTTATGCGTGTTGATTTTATATCCCGCCACTTTGCTGAATTCATTTATTAACTCTAATAGTTTCTTTGTAGACCCTTTTGGGTCTGTTAGGTATAGAATCATATCGTCTGCAAATAGTGATAATTTAAGTTCTTCTTTTCCTATTTTTATGCCTTTAATTTCTTTCGTCTGTCTAATTGCTCTGGCCAGTGTTTCGAGGACTATGTTGAACAGAAGTGGTGAGAGAGGGCATCCCTGTCTTGTACCAGATCTTAGAGGGAATGCCTTCAATTTTTCTCCATTCAGAATGATGCTGGCCTGTGGCTTATCATAGATTGCTTTAACAATGTTGAGGTATGATCCTGTTATCCCTAATTTTTCTAGAGTTTTGAACATAAAGGGATGCTGTACTTTGTCGAATGCCTTTTCTGCATCTATCGAGATGATCATATGGTTCTTATTTTTAAGTCTATTGATGTGGTGAATAACATTTATTGATTTCCGTATATTGAACCAGCCTTGCATCCCAGGGATGAATCCTACTTGATCATGGTGTATAATTTTTTTGATACGATTTTGAATCCGATTCGCCAGGATTTTATTGAGGATTTTTGCATCTAGGTTCATTAGAGATATTGGTCTGTAGTTTTCTTTCTTTGAAGTGTCTCTGTCTGGTTTAGGTATCAGGGTGATGTTGGCCTCGTAGAATGTCTTTGGAAGTTCTCCCTCTTTTTCTATTTCCTGAAATAGCTTGAAAAGTATTGGTGTTAATTCCTCTTTAAAGGTTTTGTAAAACTCTGCTGTATACCCGTCCGGTCCTGGGCTTTTCTTAGTTGGTAGTCTTTTGATGGTTTCTTCTATTTCCTCTATTGTTATTGGTCTGTTTAGGCTGTCTATATCTTCCTGACTCAATCTGGGCAGATCATATGACTTAAGAAATTTATCGATGCCTTCACTATCTTCTATTTTATTGGAGTATAAGGATTCAAAGTAATTTCTGATTATCTTCTGTATTTCTGAAGTGTCTGTTGTGATATTGCCTTTTTCATCCCGTATGCTAGTAATTTGGGTTCTCTCTCTTCTTCTCTTCGTTAGCATGGCTAAGGGTCTGTCAATTTTATTTATTTTTTCAAAGAACCAACTTTTGGTTTTGTCAATTTTTTCAATTGTTTCTTTTGTTTCGATTTCATTAATTTCAGCTCTGATTTTAATTATTTCTTGCCTTCTACTTCTTTTGCTGTTATTTTGCTCTTCTTTTTCTAGGATTTTGAGATGATATATGAGATCGTTTATTTGTTGGTTTTTTTCTTTTTTTAAGGAATGCGCTCCAAGCAATGAATTTTCCTCTTAAAACTGCTTTCAATGTGTCCCATAGATTCCGATATGTTGTGTCAGTGTTTTCATTTATCTCTAAGAATTTTTTAATTTCCTCCTTGATGTCTTCTATGACCCATTGATCATTCAGTAACCTATTGTTCATTCTCCACGTGATGCATGATTTTTCCTTCCTTCTTTTATCGTTGATTTTCAGTTTCATTCCATTATGATCAGATAAGATGCATGGTATTATTTCTACTCCTTTATATTGTCTAAGAGTTGTCCTGTGACATAATATATGATCTATTTTTGTGAAGGATCCATGTGCTGCTGAGAAAAAAGTGTAACTACTTGATGTTGGGTGGTATATTCTATATATGTCAATTAAGTCTAGGTTGTTAATTGTGTTGTTGAGTTCTATAGTTTCCTTATTTAACTTTTGTTTGGAAGATCTGTCCAGTGGTGAGAGAGGTGTGTTGAAGTCTCCCATGATTATTGTATGGTGGTCTATTAGACTCTTGTACTTGAGAAGAGTTTGCTTGATGAACGTAGCTGCACCATTGTTTGGGGCATATATATTTATGATTGTTATGTCTTGTTGGTGTATGGTTCCCTTGAGCAGTATGCAGTGTCCCTCTTTATCCTTTTTGATTAACTTTGGCTTGAAATCTATTTTGTTTGATATGAGTATGGACACTCCTGCTTGTTTCCGCAGTCCATATGAGTGGAATGATTTTTCCCAGCCTTTCACCTTCAGTCTATGTATATCTTTTCCTATCAAATGCGTCTCCTGTAGGCAACATATTGTTGGATCTTGTTTTGTGATCCATTCGACTAGCCTGTGTCTCTTAATTGGTGAGTTTAAGCCATTAACATTTAGGGTTATTATTGAGATTTGGTTTGTTCCTCCAGTCATATTTGTTTATTTATGTTACTAAACCTGATTAGTTTTCCTCTTTGATTACTTTCCCCCCTTTACTGTCCTACCTCCCACTGATGGTTTTCAATGTTATTTTCAGTTTCCTCTTCCTGTAATGTTATGCCAAGGATTTTTTGAAGAGATGGTTTTCTAGCTGCGAATTCTTTTAACTTTTGTTTATCGTGAAAGGTTTTAATTTCATCTTCCATCCTGAAGCTTAATTTCGCCGGATACACGATTCTTGGTTGGAGCCCATTTTCTTTCAGTGTTTGAAAAATGTTATTCCAGGATCTTCTAGCTTTCAGAGTCTGTGTTGAGAGATCAGCTGTTATCCTGATTGGTTTGCCCCTAAATGTAATCTGCTTTCTTTCTCTTGTAGCTTTTAAAATTCTCTCCTTATTCTGTATGTTGGGCATCTTCATTATAATGTGTCTAGGTGTGGATCTCTTATGATTTTGCACTTTTGGCGTCCTGTAGGCTTCTAGGATATGGGATTCTGTTTCATTCTTCAAGTCTGGGAAGTTTTCTCGTATTATTTCATTGAATAGATTGTTCATTCCTCTGGTTTGGAGCTCTGTGCCCTCCTGTATCCCAATGACTCTTAAGTTTGGTCTTTTAATGTTATCCCATATTTCTTGAATGTTCTGCTCATGGTTTCTTAGCAGTCTTGCTGAACTGTCTATGTTCTTCTCAAGTTGAAATACTTTGTCTTCATTGTCTGATGTTCTATCTTCTAAGTGATCTATTCTGCTGGTAGTATTGTCAATTGAGGTTTTAAGTTGGTTTATTGCTTCCTGCATTTCTAGGATTTCTATTTGTTTGTTTTTTATTACTTCTAACTCCCTGTGAAATTGATCTTTTACTTCCTGGATTTGTTTCTGTAGTTCCTTGTCAATGTGATCTTTCATTGTCTGATTTTGCTGTCTCATGTCTTCCTTGAGAGTCCAGATCATCTGAAGCATGTATATCCTGAACTCTTTATCTGACATTCCATCTGTTGCAGCTATTACCTCTTCTAGAGTTGAGTTGACCTGCATTGCTTGTGGTCCTTTCTTTCCTTGTCTTTTCATGTTGCTTGTGTTTCTTTCTGCTTGGTGAAACTGTTGTGTTTTTGAAATTTTTCCCCCTGTTTATTTATGTTGCTCTTGTATATTTGGGATATCTCTCTTGTAGGGCGGGTAGTGGCTGTGATCCTCCACTAATCAGGGTGATCTATCCACTACGCTGGTTGGTCGTAGGTCTGCCCGCCCTGCGGGCACGGGTGGCTACTCTACTCTGCCCCCACTCCAATTGCGGTGACGTTCCTACCACGTCCTCGGATCGTTGGTCCTGATCCGGATGTGGGCAGCAGCTCTTCTCCACCCCTACTCCAATTGATGTGACGTGTCTACCACGCTGGTCGGCCTCCAAGCCTGTTCCGCCGGTGGGTCTCAGATCTGCTCACCCTGCGGGCCTGGGCGACAGTTCTGCTCAACCCCCACTCCCAGTGGGGGTACCTAACTGCCTCTCCAACGGGTCTCTGGGCTCCTTCCGGACGCTGGCGGTGGCTCTGTTCAACCCCCACTCCAACCAGTGTGACATGACTGCCTCGATGCTACTCGTCCACCACACTGGCAGGATGCCGAGCCTGTCCTGCTAGTGGGACGCAGGACTGCCTACCTGCAGGGTCAGACGGCAGCTCTTCACGGCCTCCACTCCAAGTGGGTTGACTTGGCTACCCTGCCGTCGGGTCGCTGGTCCTGTTCCAGGCGTGGGCGGCTACTCTCCTCGGCCGCAGCTGCAGTTGGGGTGTCGCGATACCACACCGGCGGGACCCTTAGCCTGCTCTGGGCACAGGAGGCAGCTCCACTCTGCCCCCCAGGCCCCCGCAGCACCCAGCAGGACCCGGACCAAGAAGCAGTCCCTATAGGGTCCCCAACCCTGAGCCAGAGCCGCTTTGGGAGCCAGGAGCCGGTCTCTCCGATCCCCGCCACGTTCTGCTAGGAGCAGGCTCCTCAGGGCAACCGTTGCGGGTTCCCCAATCCCAGGCCAAAGCCGCCCCGGGAGCCCAAGCCTGGCCGCACCAGACTCTCCCTGCTAGGTGCCCAAGCCTGGCCGCACCAGACTCTCCCTGCTCGGTGCACGCTCCGCTGGGAGCAGAGTCTAAGACGCACTTCCCGCGGGCTCCCCAGCTCCGGGCCAAAACTGTTCCAGGAGACAGAGTCCCGCTGCCCCTCGTCGCAAGTTTCACTTGTGGCTGGCCTCAGCTCGCGGCCCCCGCAGGCTCCGCGGCCCTGGGCTCAAGCAGCCATGAGAGCCAGAACCCAGCCTCTCTGATCCCTGCCACACTCTGCTCGGAGCAGGCTCCACAGAGGTACCCCAGCCTCAGGCCCAGGCAGCCCTGGGAGCCTGAGCCTGGCAGCTCCAACCTCTCCCAGCTCAGTGTACGCTCAGACAGGGGCAGGGTCAAAGACGCAGTCGCCGCGGGTTCCCTAGCCCCGGGCCAAAACTGTTCCGGGAGTTAGAGCCACGCCGCCCCTCAGCGCACGATCCACTTGTACCTGGCCTCCGCCCGGAGTCCCCAAAGGATCTCCCGCCCTGGGCCAAAGCAACCCGGGGAACTAGAATCTGGCCGCTCTAAGCCCGGCGCCCGCCTTGCCAAGGGTGAGGCCTGAAGAGTATTCTCCTCAGAGTTTCCAATCCCGAGCCTGAGCGATCTGTCTGCGCGACGCAGGCAAATACCAGCCTGGAATCACCTGTTCTGTAGTTGAATGAGCTGAGATCAGTAGAAAACAGGGATGATTGCATCAGCTCTCCATGATGGCGGCTGCTGTCCTCCTCCGTGTTTCGACCGGTGTCGGGAATCGAACTGGACCGATTCTCTCCTCTATTTCAAAACTGGAATTCAGCACTCAGCGCGGCCAGTGTGCCACTGGCAGGAGCCTGCAGAATCCGCTTCGCTGTAATCCCTCTCTGGTACCTCGCGGCTAATTAACTCGGGCGCGTCCCAGACTCCATCCGCGGGGCGGTCCGCCGACCAGGTACTGCTTCCCTCCGTGCGGAGAAATCGCCCACGACCAAGCCCCTGCAGCCGAATCCCGCGCGCTGGAATTCTGACCTCTAGATTCTGGAGCACCTCAATTTCACTGGGGATTCCCACCAAGGTAGCCTTCAGCCATTTCACCTCGTGTTTCTCCCGCACAGTGGCGCAGCGTACTGGTGTGCTGCACTCCCTTTGCCGCCATCTTCTCTCCCGGCTTTTGTTTTTAAATTTTATACTTATTCCATTTTCATAGCTGATCCCAGATCTTGAGATCTCAGGCTTGGGAGCTCTTCTGAAGAGAGAGAGAGAGAGAGAGAGAGAGAGAGAGAGAGAGAGAGAGAGAGAGAGAGAGAGAGAGAGAGGTGTGTGTGTGTAACTCTTCTCAGCTGCTCAGCAGCAGAGCTGAGTAAGTAATCTAGAACCAGCCATGCCTGAAGTCTGCAAATTTACTGAAAAAAATCCCACTTTATGCCCGCGTCCTCCACAGGGATGCTGCAGATAGTAGGTCTGAGCTCACAAGCCCTATCTGGTCCTCTCTTCATCACATCCTTCCCCAGTGGTGAGATTCCTTCAAGGCATAAATATCAAGAAATAAATAAATTGTGTTGTGTGAGTGACATGAATTGAGACTGAGACTCAGAGTGAATCTGAGCTGCTAAGTTGTGTTCTGTGGGCTGTTCTGAGGCTGCGTGTGATAACATGAGAGAGGCTTTGAAAGGGAAGGGGCAACCTCCTTTGAAAATCATGGGTTGCTTCACCCAGAACTCCAGTCTCACAGATTCCCTGAGACCAGAGACTTTGACACTGTAGGATCTCAAGAGGGCCACTGAGCAGCACATTTCCTCTATGTTGCCCAGAACCTGCCCAAGTGGAAAACTGATTACCAGACAGGGTAGACTGCACACCTAGCATTAAGTGCAAAGCCTGCCCAAGTCCTTTTGTGAACTCTGCACATACGTTGTCATCTTCAAGCTTCCGACAGCCTTGGTGGCCAGATAGGTTCAGACGCATGCCTGAAGTCACACAGCCAAAGCAGGATGGATTGGGGTCGAGAACCAGGAACGGTTTGGCTGCAAAGGTGGTGGTCGAGCTTAACTCATGAATGACAACTGTCCCTGGGGAGTGACTGTGGCTTGTCTGCACCATGTCAGTTATAGAGAGCTCAAGAGTCTTTTTCCTAAATGCCTGTGAGCTGGTGAAGGAGTGAGGAGGCCACCCTGCAGAAGCCCAGCTTCTCTTGTGGAGGGAGGCAGGCACCCATGGGGTAGGAGAGGAAAAAATTCATGAAGGGGAGAAGCCAGAGAGAAGTTCTGTGAGTCACCTGGGAAGGTACCTCAGATGACTAGAGTTCCCTGGGCTTGGGGAGGGAGGGCACAGAAAAATGTCCAAAACCATTTCAGGGACCCATGGAAGAGGAATTGGCTAGTTCTGCATGTCCCCAGTATGTAGCTGTGACATAGCACCAAATTCTGTTTAGATGGCACCAATTCAAATGTTTGTGATGTCCAAATGTGGAAGGACCCGGCTCTGCTGGCAATTAGTGCTCTGTCACTGGAGACACCCTAACCAAAGCAAAAATCACTCACCTGGTCGCCTGAGACTCTCAGTACTCACCAAGGGTACTGCGGCAATGACGGACAGGCAGATGGTTAAGTCTAACAGGAAACCAAGTCAAAGTTTTAATGTCCCAAAGATTTCAGGAAACATTAGAGACAGACATAAAGTTTTATGTGGAGAAACATTCTTTTCAGCACTGTTGATCATATGAAGCAGCAGAAACAACCCAAATGTCCCCATTTTGAATATTGGTAAGACAAAATGTGCCACGACTATATACTGCAATATTAACTTTTATTATTAAGATGAGGTTTTTAAAACATCATCCGAGTTGCAAGAAAAACTCTCCACCTGGGGTTTATGGGGAATCTCTGCACATTCTTCTCACTTTTGCTGTGAACCTAAAGACTGCTTTTAAAAATAGTATTCAAACCACCACCATTACCAGCACTAACAACAAAAAAAAGACTGCAAAATAGCATATATATATACATGAATATATACACACACATATCAGCTGAATCAATTGCATAGGAATTAGTAGATAGATCAAGACATGTGTGAGTAGTAGTGATAGTGGTCTGTTGGTGGAATAATGAAGGCAAAATTCTATTTTACGTTGCACAGTTTTTACTGGGGGCCTGTATCACTTTTATAATCAAAGCACTAATTATTAAAATGATTGTTTTTGAAGACTAAGATGACATGGGGAAGCACAATACTGTGTTAAGCAAAAAAAAAATCAGGATAAAAAAGTATGAATAAATTATGATCCTAATTATGCACATAAATTTAGTTATTTATTCCCTAATTTTTTTTTTCATAAAAAGTATTGAAAGCAACATGGATGAGCCCACCTGCACACAAATCCCCACTCAGGGAAAGCCTAAAGTAAGTACTTGAAAATGCTGAGGGTTGTTTTCAGGTTGTGAATATTGAGAGCTACTGGGAAAAGAAGTAGAAAATTAGATAATTTTGGTTTTCTACTTTTTTTCTAGTATTTTCTAGGTAAGTTTCTCTCTCTACTGAAGCCCCCCAACCCCCATAAGCCAAAAGCAGTTGTTGGAACACATTAGGAAGCCTGAGGGGGTCACTCAGGCATTCTGCCATGTTCTAGCTTATAATAGGGTTTCCTGCCCACTAGGGGATCCTGGGGCCCAGGGCAGCTGTGGGCCCAGATCACTATACTTTGGGGCAGGACAACCACCTTCCTTAGGTTCAGCCACAGATGTAAACCCAAGGAATTAAGTGATTGTCATTCTGGAAACTGGCTCAGGAAATCCCAGGTCTCTAAGAAAGACTTCCAAACTCAAAATGCCTTATTAAACACAATCCACCTGAATTCATCAGCTCAAACAGAGTCTTGTCATAATCCCCAGAATCACTGGGAGTGTAAACAGGGGTGCTGACACTCCTGGAGTGCACGTAGGGTTTACTTATATAAAGAGGTAATTTGCAAAAGTGCAGTTAATCCCACCATGCTTTATAATTTAAATGTCACTAGAAATGATTGCTGACATGCAACTGATTAACAGCAGCCCTTAGTGCCAAATTAATCAGCATCCAATCCAGAGTGTGTATTAAGATGGAATGAGATAAAAAGGAAGAAAACCCTCCCCCACCTCCCTCTACTGTTATTTCAATAGAATGCCCAACTTTCCCCTACCATTGGGAGTTTGACTAAAAGCTATGTTTGAGTACTTTTCTTACATGAAAAGGACACATAAATGATAAATTGTCAAAACATAAGTGTGATTTTCCCCTTTGGGGAAATTGAATTACCTCCTCTTCATTTGATGTGTTTGGGAGGACCTGTCAATCATTTTGCCCAAAGCTGGGAGATGGGGGAGGTGTATAAAAGCCACTAACAATCTGAATTTCTAGTTCCTGTCCTTCTCAAGGCCTAGCACATTTTTGGCCCTACCTTTGATTCTGTGAGCAACTCTGTGTCCATCTGATAAATTCTTCTTTACATAAAAGTAGATATTATTTGCTTGTATCGTTTAATCCCAAATAAAACAAAACAAAAATAAAATGCTAGTCTAAACATATTGAGGAAAAATACTTCTAATGTATTGAAAAGTTCTTTAAACCAATAAAAAAATTAAGTAATTCAGAAAACCCTTCCCTCCAGGATTTCTAAAGAAACCAAACCAGTGTTTTCAAGGAAATCACAGACCAATGAAGAGGTGTTAAGGGGGATTCCCTCACAGGCCAGCTGCCCTCTAAGCGTGAGTGGATCTATGTCATCCTCACCAAAGGCTTTCAAATGATATGCTTTAATACTTTCTGATTCTAAAACAAAACCTGGAGCTACAGAACAGGCATCAGCCTTCAGTGGACATTTCTTTTCCTTGGCCCCTCTTTATTCCCCAAACTGGGGATTCTGTCTGCTTTTGCAGGTGAGATCTCATGGTCCAGAAGGGCTAGGGCCAGGACCAAGGCCAGAAGCTGACTCTTGCCCTCGGGCCTTTGAGAGACAGGACAGCAACTGACCTGGGTGGGCCTGGTCACTCAACAACTCCAGCAGGATCTTCTTTCCTAACTCTCAACCCATCCCTGGCTATTTAGATCTAGAAACCTTATTCTTTTCCTTTTTAATGCATTTCCAAAGGTCAGAGTCTATGAAACAGATGCCCTCACTCTCTAGGAAATCCCAGGTCAGGAAATCCCAGGGTTTGGCTTTGCAGTTTTGAAAGTGTCAGCTCCTACGTGGGAAGGAGAACCTCTTGAAGCAAAATCATTATGTCCTGAATTTGGTGTTTATTACCCACATGTGCCCAATGTGGGACTCACGTTGCTTTAGCCATGATCCCTCTTGTGTAGTCTCTACCTGCTGGCCGCTCAGCGTTCTTGAAGAAGCAGCTCTCCCACCAGAGAGACATGGTTTCTACTGGCTCCTGAAGGTGCAAATCTGTATCTAGAGGTGCTATTGTCCAGGATGGCAGTTTTCAAACATTTTGCTTTTATTTTTTTAAAAGCAGCAAGACCTTAATTTCAAAAGATGTGCTACATAGACGCAGGTTCTCTTTTACAGAAAGCTCCAGACGGGGAAGAGCCAGGGTGGACTTAAATGATCTCCAACCCTTCAAGATGAACTGACCTAGATATTTGCATATCTTTAAGTAATATTCTGATGACTTATTACTTTCATAATGGAAGGTGAAATATTGATGCTGTACTTTTCTGCCTTGATCGATCTCTCAATTTCATAGGTCAAGGCAGAGTGGTCACCTGAGACTCAGGTAAGCCATCTATTCAAAGCTAATCTATAGAGATCGTGAGAGGGACTACGACCCAGGCTTCTCTACCCTCCTGGTTTCAGTGTAACCACTTTTCACAGAAGTTCCTGGTAAAATGATAACCATGCTCAAATCTAGATTGAGTGCTTGCTATGTCCAGAGGCACCCTGCATGCCAGCTTATTCAGTTCCTTCAACAATCATAAGAAGTAGGGACTATTTTCATTGCCACTTTATTGATAAACAAATTCAGAGAGGTTGAGTGACTCACATGTGGCCACACAGTAAGGAAAGGGAAGACCAGGGATCTGCGTCCTGATGGAAGACTTCAGAGCCCACACTCTTAACCATGACCGTGACCCTTTGGTGCTTTGTAAATGATAACCTGATGCAGCAACGGAAATCCTATTTTCCTCCTCCACCTCCTTCTCTTCTTTTCCCTTGCCTGGAGACAGCCCGATCCATTTCTTCATCTCACTAGGAGCCCTGGGGGATGCTGACACTTAACTCTCATCCTTGCTTAAATGGAAACTTTACCAGGGCCAGCCCCTGGCATCCGCCCTAGGATAGATAAGGTGGAAAGTTTATGCACCACAGCTTCCAAGGAATGTGCAGAGAAAATGGTTTGTGATGTGTGGTTTGAAGCACCAAACTCCTCTTGGGTTTGGAGCAATGTCCTGCCTCTGGGAACCACAGGATGGTTCTCAACCCTGGCGGCTGGGTCACGTGTGCCTGTTTGAGGAAGAGCTGGCAGGTGTCCCCAGCTTCTTGCAGGCCACGACACTGGGCTTCTGCCAACCTCAGCCTGAGAACGGAAACCATGTTGGCAAATATGTACCCAAACTCTGATGCCTCCAAAAGAATTTGTTTTTCTGCCAAGGCTGCTTTCTCCCACTGCACCCCAGGGCTGCCATCACAGGACCCCCTCTCCATCTCATCATGTCCAGTCTGGTGGAAGGGCAAACCTGCTCCCACTTTCCCTTTAGTCCCAACCCAATTAAGGCAGGGCAGGGCCAGTCTTGCACCTTCTGTGGAGATACCGGGTCTGGAGAGGAGGCTGGGCCAGTGGGCAGCCTGACACCATATTTAGATTATTCTAGGAGGCATTTAAGGGAGGTCCAGGCAGCTCTGTGGATCTAGGAAATGTGAGAATGGGAGGACAGATAGAGGTCCCTAGCCAGCACCTGGTTTCCCCATCCATGACAAGTGGATTCTAGAATCTGCCCCCTGGTTCCTAGTCCCTTTTACTTCTTTGTCTTTCCCTTGCTTTATCAAAAGGAGTCACCCCAACCCTCGGCATGGACAATCTGGGGCTGATCCCACCATCCCCATATAGTCCCTCCTGCCTCTCAAGGACAGACCTCCATGTATTTCCTCCAGCTTAATTCACCAGGGGTCACCAAGCCCCTTAAAGGCAGGAGCTGGTACCAAGCTTTGAGGGCTCCACCCAGCAGCTCTGGAGCTCCTGCTGGAGATAGGGATTAGAGAAGGAGACAGAGGCCTCCATCATGGGACACAATCTGGTTCCATTGACCAGAAGGCAGGGACAGAATAGATGAGCTGAGCCACACTTTGATTGACAGATTCTGTCCCCTTCCTACCTGGCTGTCCATAGCTAAGCAAGTCTCTCCATGGTCCAGTGTGCATCTCTATATCCTGTTCAGTGAACAAGGTGATGCTCTTTGGTGACAAGTCTATAGCAGTGTGGGGTCCTGGCATATCAATAATCAAAGATAATGCAATGCTCAATCGAATCCACAAATGTTTCTAACATGGCTGACTTATTTTGTAGAATACACATGCACAATCCATCAAAAAGTAGAAAATTCTCACATTGCATTTTTTTAACGTTTGGGAAAAAAAACCCTAAATTTTCTTCTCCTTTTGTTCCCAGGGTGCCATACACAAATACATGTCTGTGCTGCATTAGGGTGACAGGCATGTAAAGGGGAAATGAGTAGAGAGGGAGGGAGGGAGATGTGAGCAAAGCACAGAGCTTTCCCAAGATGTAAGCAACAGTGCCTCACTATTAAAAGCATAGAAAGGAGACTTTACTTACAGAAACTCAGTAAATGATCACAATAATTGCACAAGAAGAAACAAAAGCCCGAGTCTTTGCTCTCCTCCAAGATATATGTGCCCAGAGTCTATTCCTGAGTTTCTAGCTCAGGTGTTTGGTCCCCTGTGAATTTATATAGTTATTTCCCCAAAGTGTTTTGAAATGATACAAAAGAGTACATTCAGAGTTAGGAACCTTGAATTCTACTTCTGGGTTATTTAGAGGTTTGTTTTTATAACCTTGAACAAGTCAATTAAGCCCTTTGAGACATGCTCTATATTTGAAGAATGGGTTATGCAATGGCAGAATTTCTGAGCGTGGTCGTTTCCTCTGAGATCGAATAGAAGTGGTGAGAGCTGTCCTCCCTACGCCTCAGGGGCACTGAGAGGGTCACCAGGTGTGGTGAATGTGTTGGGCCCTAAAATTATGAAAAACTGCACATTGGTATGGTTCTTTGGACTGATGCACTGATCCATCCCATGGTTCATGAGTGACAGGCCAGGTACAGCTCCAAGGGACTTGAACTTGAGCTGCACAGAGACTGACTCCGACTCTCTCACCATCCTTGCTATCCAGGGCAAGTCTGCTCTGGGTTTCTGTTTTGCTCCTCCCTTAAGCCACAAGGCCACATGTCTAGGAGTCCAGCCCCAGCCACTGTCTCCCTTTGTCCTGCTGGGCTCAGGCAAGGCTAATTCTAAACTCTGCTGCCTTTGATTTTATCCCACATGCGTGATCCATGTTTCAAGCATAGAAACCAGAAGTAGAATTCCAAGTTTCCCATGCCTGATCCCATTCCGAGAGCCCCATGGGGACTTCTGTAGCTCCTCCGTATGTTTAAGGAATCCAGACAAAGCCAGTAATGGATTTAAGAATTTTAAATTACCAGAGGGAAGAAATCTTATCCTTAAGCAAAGGAATGATGGCAGTTAAAGTCCAGGCCGAGGGTCAAGATGTGGCTGAGTGTTTTATTCACATAGTGATAATTTGTAGGCTTTTTTTTTTTTTAAGAGGAGAGCTGGAGCAGCAACATACAAATCACTAATCTAAATGAGACATTCCAGGAAAATGAGACGCATTAAGCTTTCTCCTTTAATATCTGAAATGGAAAAACAATTCCACAGCAACCACAGGAATGCTTCCAGTGCGACAGGGCTACAGCCTCTGACTGCCAGGCCCTCATTCTGAGGGTCAGAATCTAAAATTTGTTCATTATTGATGTCTGGGGCAGGCAGAAAAGGGTCCTGTTAAGGGTCTGATCTGTACAGGTCTAAAGCAGAAGTTGTGTTTAGACACAGCAGTCACAGAGAACCCTTTGTAAGAACCAAGTCACCCCAATGAGGACCTGAGCCAGCACCAGGTATACCCAGGAAGCAGGTCTCTGCTCTCATCTTGGCCAAGTGACAGAAACAAATTGAGGCTCAGGGAGTTTCAGTGGTTTCCCTGAGTTCCTCTAGCTGGTGAATGGTGGAGTTTTAGAATTGGACCCTCTGCCTCTTGTCTCCAAATCCTGGGATCCCTTGGGAGTGGAGTCAGTTAATCTCTATTTCTACCTGGATGCCTGAGACAAGGCCCATCCGGCTCTCTGAGGACCAGAAGGGGTACTGCTTAAGTGAGGCCTGTCTCCATCGCCCGCCCTTCTAGGGGACGCCTTTAGATCCCCCAGTGCCAATCTGCAGCCTCCTGGGCTGACACTTTCTCTATTTACAGACACTAATCATTTCCCATGCAATTGAACAACTTAATAAGCTGCGAAAATTTGATAAGACAATTTAATTGCCAGCTTTTACGTATCTGCTCGATATAGCTGGGTTTCTCGGGAAGGTGAGCTGGGAGTGTGAGCAGAGACACTTAATTAAAGAACTAAAACAATGGAGCTAGGTTAGAGAGCTCCAGCAGGCACCAACCCTGGACCTATTTCCCAGTGCTTCCTCCTTCAGATGGGGCCCTCCTTGCAAACTGTACAAGTCCCATCCTCTGGGTAGTAACAAAAGAACCAGGCAGGTCCACAAGCTTGATCTGCAGGGCTGGGAGTGGTTTTGCATAGGATAGCTCCAAACTGTTAAAGAGGGACCTTTTTTTTTTTTTTTTTCCCAGGCCAGAAGTGGGTTCATTTGGAGGGGAAGACATAACTTTGGCTTATGTGGTCACAGCTCAAGAACAGCTTTAAACAGCTTCCCACTGATGGGGGATGATGAGGACTGAGCCCTAAAGAGGGCATTTTCAAGTCTTTGTGAATTATTCATGACTATGTTGTTGTTGTTTTTTTTTTTTTTTTTTTTTTTGCTTCTTGTGTCTTCCTGGGGTCGTTTTATAGCTAGTTCAGTGATGTTACATCATGGGGTAGAGATGCCAATTTTAAGTCGACACCTTTATTTTATTCAATTGAGTCCTCCCGATAACTCTATGAGGGAGGAATGGGATAGCTATTCCTATTTCACAGAGGCGAATATTGAATCTCAGAGAGTTTAGGCAACTTAGATGAGGTCATATAGCTAGATAGAAGCATTAGGATTCAATCAGATCTTGGTGAATACTATTGGATTCTTCCCCAACCCCCCCCCCCCCAGATTCCTAACTGATACTCTGCACCCATTACCCACCCTTATCACCAGGCATCCTACAGCCTCTAAGGACCTAGCCATGGAGTATGAACAGCCAGCTCCCTTCCTGAAGGCAGGACAAATTCCTGTCCAGGATCAGGCTGAGGCTGGGACAACCTTGCAAGACCTCTTCTGGTCCTGTCCTGTTTCTCTTCCTTTTCTCCCTCACCCATTCATTTTCCTTCTTCCTTAATAAATCTCTTGCATGCAAATTCTCATCTCAAGGGCTGCCTCTGGATAATCAGATCTAAGACACAGATGTGAGCTTGACCTTGACCTGTCCCTTCTGGAGATTTGTAGCTTTGTCCTTGGTTTTTAGTGATTATGTTTTCTCTAACTAGATTGGGAGTGTGGGATGCATCCAGTTTGGAATTTCTGGATGGAAAAGCCTGAGTCAGAAAGATCTTGGGGGTAGTTTACTTAGCTGCTCTGGTCTGCAGTTTCATCACCTGTAAAGTGAGACTAGTTGGATCCATGCTAAAGGACTGTTGGGAGAAGTGAGTTTGCATATGTAAAATCAGCACTGAGCACATAGTAAGTGCTCAGTAACTATTATGACGGGTGTGCAAGTATTTGCCATTTTGTCAGACTTTGGCTCCTAATGGGGAATCAGAAGTGAGGCCTCTTGTCAGGCAGGAGCCCTCGCTGTGCTCCAAGTATTTGTTTAAAGACTTTGGGTAGGAATTTATTTATTTTTTATTTTTAATTCTAAAGGCGGTTGCAGGAGACAGCCTTTGCCTACCACTGCCTGGAAAACCATTTTATGATTTCGCTGTCACATGTCATGTTAACGGTTCCAGTCCCTCTCTCAATCTCCCTTTTATTTGTGAGACAAGTTTGCCAAGCATTTCACAAACACGGCGGGGGGTGGGGTGGGGAGTGCAGGGGAACAGACAGGCACCGCGTAGCGACATAGGGACGGGAGGAGCCCGCGCCTCGGTGGCATTCCCCAGGCGCCCGCATTAAGGGCCTGATTAACTTAAAATATTTCCCAGCTTCTGAGACACTTGATTAAAGTCAATTGGGGGGAAAGAAGATAAGCTCTTACAAGGGCTAATTTGAGGCTTAGAAAACTTGAATATGTCTAAATCTCAAATTGTCGGGTGTGCAGCGCTGGTGATTGCCGGGGCTGCCGGGAGAGCCTTTGAACATTCCACCGGTGATCGGCGCCCCAGCCCCCTGGTCCCCACCCCTCTCTTTGCAGCAGCCTCGCCTTCTTCTCTTCTCTTTCGCTTGTGAGGGCTCAGATGGTTTCGCCTTTTGAAGGCATGGAAATAGATGGCTTTGGATGCAGCACTCAGTCTCTGTTGCCTTCTCCCTCCCCCAGATGCCTGGAAAAATCAAAGTGGGGGTTTAGAGATGCTGTGTGGCATCCCTGTTAATGGGTCGCGCTTGCTGCACCGCGGTCCCCGCCGCCAGAGACACTGTGATATGGGCAGATCTGCCCCTTTCCCATCAGCTCAGGTGGCTCGGGAGCCAGGCGGGGAGCTATTGGTTTTCCTGCCATGCTGCACGCGGGCTAACTTTTGATCTTTGACAGAAAATTTGCTGCAAAGATGCAGAGTGTGGCTCGCATCTAGGTTGGGCTGCTTAGCACAGGAGGGCTCGGGTGGGGAGACGTAGTTTGTGGACAATGGACAGTATACTAGTTTCCGATGGCTGTATAACATCTGACTACACATTTAGCAGCTTGAAGCAACACCCATTTCTTTTTTAACTTATGGTTGTGTAGGTCAGAAGTCTTAGTGGGGTGGCTAGACATGGTGTTGGCTGATTTGGGTCCTCTTTTGGGAGCGTTGAGGAGAAACCTCTTTCCAAGCTCATGCAAGGTACAGGGAGAATTCCTTTCCTTCTGGGTGGAGGAGGAGAGACCTTCCTTGTGGATGTCCTCAGAGACCTCTCTGAGCAACTCACAGCTGTCTGCATTTCTTCTCAGGTGGCCATGCATCTTGAAACCAGCAAAGATATATCAAATCCCCATTTGTGCTTCACATTTCCCCAAGCTCCTTAGTAATTGTCACCTCTGTCTTTCTTCCCCAGCCTCCCAAGACCAAAGTGAGAGTTATCAACAGCACCCACAGAGAGAACTGTGGCCACTCTCATAAAGCTTAATATTGAAGCATTTTTTTATTCACTATACATATTTATTAACACAAGTTCTTGGTGACCACTGATTCCAGGAGGCAGTTGGCAAGCTATTCTTACTCAGTATCGTCCAAGGTCCTCCAGATATATTTCCGAAGTAACAGAAAGGAACAAAGCCGCATGCCACTGCTAGAAACCAATATTAGCCACCTCAGATCACAGGTAGGTAGGGCTGGTTTCTAGAAGGGGCAGCATGGAGGTAGCTGTTGGAAGCCAATGTGTGTTCTACCACTCCAATCTGAGTAAGCGCATCAGCCAGAAAAGAAGAAGACAGGTTTGGGGGCTGGGCTCACTCTTTCTTTCTCTAGGCCTTTTGGGCCAGAGGGCAAGAGTTCTAACTCAAGAACTGGACAGCCATCCCCCTTAACAGTGGTTGGGCCTTTGAGGCCCTCAGAGAACATTGTACGTTCTCCTGTCCACCATCACAGTATATTCCTGTCTGGGGTTTGATGGAGGAACTTCCTGCTTGGACAAGTGGGGTCCATGAGTTCAGTATAATGGACAAGAGAAGAGCCAGACAGAGCCCTGCAGCAGTGCATTTTGGGAATTGTAGTTTTCACTAAGCTCCTTTGTTTGAGGAAAGCAGGTAGCAACATTTAAGATCCCTTTGCCAGCTCTTCCATGTCTGCATAGGCAGAGCATTTACATGGAATTAATCCTTATACAGACACACCAGCCAACAAGGATTGTCTTCTTGTGGTTTAGCTGCAGCTTCTTTCTATTCTGGATGAAGAATTAGAACATTTTGGAAAAGGAAGATCAACAGGGAGTCCTTCCTTTCAGGGTAGTAACATGCCATGTGAGACTAGCAATTAAAATGGTTTAGCACTGACATAAGACTCAATGGACTTGTCAATGAAAAGGAATAGATTGTCCCATGTAAATTAGAACTTGGTGTAAAGACTTCAGGATGAAATAATAGGGCATAGAGTTCAATCAAAACATTGTTAAAATTGGCTATTTGTAGGAAAACTAAGCTGGGTAGATTTTTATCTTTTAACATATTCCCCAAATGTTAAACAACAACAACTACTATAGTTCTGCCCTCCCACATTCAATAAACTTTATGGAGTTAAAAGATAAACAACAAACTGGGTATCTTCAGCACATATCTGGCAGATGAAGGGTTAAAATCTTTACTATACTCAGGGGGTACACCCAGGGGAAAACTGGCAAAGAACACGGACATATAGGTCAATTCAAAGAAGCTATCTTTATGAAATAATCATAGGAACAAATTCTTATTTACAAGGGTGTTCACTGCAATATCATTTATAAGAACATGACATTATTAAAAATGCAGAAATGTTTAACAACTGAGGAGTAGTTGAATAAATTATAGCGTATTCATGTGATGCAATATTGGGTTACCATTATAATTATGCTTTAGAGAATATCTACTACCATGGGGTAAAATAGGAAGTTTCATTTTTAAACAGTGAAAACTAAATATGTTCTACAATCATGATCCGCACATGTGCTGCCTGTGCCTTACACACACAGAAATTGAATGGAACACCCAAATCCACTGCCAATCTCTCTGTGTGTTGCAATTATGTGGAATATTTAGTTGCTTCTGTGTTTTCTTTCCCATTTTATGTTTCTGTTTTCCCAATTTCTACAATGAGCTTTTTATAAGTAAATTATGTAAGTTATTTTAATAAACCAATAACTATTAAGTTGGTGTATAAAAAGCAAAAAACCACTATGGGAACATGAAAATATAGGCCGTGCTTATTAGTAGAAAACCATAATGTTGTAAAGATTCAATTTCCCTTTAATTAATTTATTCATAAATTAATCTATAAATCCAATGCCTTCCAAATTAAAACACTGATATTTCACTTTCACAATTAGACAAAAGGATTGGAAAATCACCTGGAAAAGAAATAACTGTGAAAAAATAGGACGGCTCTGTAAAAAAATAATAACAAAGAGAAAGTGGTGCTAGCAAATTCTAAAATGTATTATGAAGCTACAATATTTAAAACATTTGGTTTCAGGAAACAAATGAACAGAGTAGAGCCTCCAGATTTATTAAATTCCCTTAGGTAAGGGAATTTTAGTACATGTTTAAAGAAGTACTTCAAATCCAGTCTGGTGGAAAAAAGAAAGGATAATTTCATAAATGGGAAAACTGGACAGTCACTTTGTGAAAAAAAATTTTAAAGGAATGGTGCTGCTCCCTATTCTAGGGCCCTGCAGGGATTGTGTCCTGTAATTAAAATGGAGGCCCACATGTGCTTTGAAGTCCCTACCCACCTCTATGACATGATCCCTTATTTCCCAAGGACATCTTCTTATTTCTTTCACATGTCCCCTCCCAAGAGACTCTCTGCTCACTCCCATTCTCTTTGGATTATTCTGTCTGTTTCCTCCGTAGCACTTCCTCTCTAAGATCATTTATTCCTCCTTTATATTTCCTGATTGGCCTGTCAACCCCATACTGGGTGCTTTTAGAGGGCTGCTGTCTCATTCACCAGGGTAACCCCTGTGCCTGTGAACCAGGCCCCAAATGGAGAGGATACCCAGTAACCAAGCATCTCAATGAATGGGATGAGAATTCTGTCTTGACCTTAACTCATGCATTGAATAACTGTTGACGGCCACAGTGTTTCAGGCACTGAATCGGGTGCTTTGGTGGCAAAGGCGAAGAAGACAGATGGGGTCCTATCCTTGGGGAGCTCATATTTTGAAGTGGAACTACAGGGGGAAGCAAGCAAACAAAAACTTGTCCACTTTGGTAGGTGCGACCAAAGACCCAGGAGAGGAGCTGAGACAGGGAATCACGGAAGTCTCTTTCAGGAGGTGACTTTAAGCCATGAGGAGTCGAAAAACCACCCTTTGTCAGCTATCAGCAGATAGGAGAAAAGAACATTCTAGGTGGAGTTTAAGCAAGACTTTGGGTATACCTGAAATACAGCAGATGAGTGGGACTGTGTGTTGTAAGGTGGAAGAGACAGACACCCTCAGGACCAAGAAGGACCTTCAAGGTCAGGTTGAGATTCTAGAATTTATACTAATCATGATGGAAAGCAACAGGGGCGTGGTTGATGCCAGGAAGCAACATGATCTGGCTTCAGTTAAAAAGATCACAGTTGTGCAAGAGCAGAAATGGAAGAATGTATTAGAAGGTTGTTTTATAGTTTTTTTTTTAAAATTGTGTTTAAAATACAATAAAGAAATAAAATTAACAAAATCCAGGAAGCAAAAGTTTGCACCATTTCGCCAAAGACTGCTTTTCTCAATTGTTGAGAGAGCTGGATAAAAAGATGGGGTAGAAAGAGAGGAAAATATGGGGAGTGGCTATAAACAAGCTGTTAATAAGAGAACTCCCACGTTGAATCTCTCTCTTCCCTTTCTCTAACACACACACACACACACACACACACACACACACGACATGTACACTCACGCACATGCATACCTTTTCTGAACAAAACAATCCTGTGTAGTAAATTGCCAATTAATAGATAAAGAGTTTCACTAATAGTCATAATAAAAGAGATACAAATCAAAACAGTAATAAGATTTCACTTTTCACAGATCTGAGAATAATAAAAAGTTTTCTATTTTCTGGGGTTAAATAGAGTCTGGGAAAACGAGACACTCTCATGTACATTTAATAGGAGAGGGGTGTATGGGTCTCTGCTAGTGGAGCTTCTCTTTGGAGGGCAGTTTAACCACCTCTTTCAAGACTTCAAATGCTCATAGGGCCTGACCTAGCAACTTTGGGTCTAAGAACATAGGTTACACTATTCTCCATGCTCTTAATTGTAGGGATGAGGTCCTCATCGAGGCTCTGTTGGAATAGGAAAAAAGTCCCTACAAGACCACAAATGGCCATCAATAGGAGTCTGGTTTAAAACTTTTCTGGTTTATCCATTAATGGCATGTTCTTTCCTCATTAAAGAAAAATGAGGTGTGCCTGTATTTATTACTGTGTCACCCTTCACAAGGTACTCTATTACACAAGAAAAATAAAGCAAAATGCAGAAAAATCGAAGAGAAACACACACTATTGTATACAGTGAACATGTTCTGGAAAGGTCTGTAATAACTTATATTAGCAGATATTGCCTTTGGAGAGAAGGGATGGGGACCTGGGAGTCTTGGAAAGAGACTTCTGCTTTTTTTAATGTTACTTGTGGTGTTTGCTTTTTAAAATATATTTATTATTTATGTTAAAAATGGGAAACAAGTTAGCGATCATTATCCGGGCATGACAAACAATAATAATTCCTAATAATGACTAATAAAGATTATTAATAACCCCTTACATTTGCAGGACTATGTACCATTTACTAACTAATGTCTTCAGACATTACCTCATTTAATTCCCAGTCTCAGAGGGACAGTCACAATTATCCCTGTGTTGCATCAGCATGGAGGTCTGTGTTGGGGAAGCTCTGAGTCTTTGTGTCCCCTCCTCTGATTCTGTGCCTGGGCTTCTCCTCTACACTAGTCTGGTTGAAGGACATCAGATTTGAAGGCTTCTACTCTCTCTCCCAGCACATGTCAATAGAGGCCAAATTTATGGATTGCTAATCTATCTCAGCCAAGCCTCTCATCTGCAGTGTGACCTTGGGCAAGTCACTTCCACTCTGCGGATGATCTCTAATGCCTCTTCCAGCTCTAAATATCTTTGATTTATGCCAAATGTCTTGCTGAGGTAATTGAATTTTCAGGGTGGTGTGTCATAACTCATTCTTAAAAGTTTGAAACACAAGTTCATGGACAACATTTAAAGAATTGGGGTCTTGAGCAACTCTGTAAATCACCTGTTCCAAAGAGCACATTAGTCGTACCCTTGAAATGACTGTTTGGGGAGGACACACAGATAATAGCCTAGCTTGTCTCTGATTCTGGTTCAGACTGTGTCTCTACCTGCAGGAGACCTCTCACTTCTTCCCTCCAAAGGGCCACATGGCCCTCCTCTGGTCTCCTATACCAACTCCAGCGTGGCTCTTACCTGACTGTACACTATGTGTATTGGTGTTAATATACCTTCTCAGGGATGTATGGCTCATGGAGCATCCTCTGTGCCCAATGCAGAATCTGCAACAGGGTGTTGGACAGGGTGTGTACTTAACAGACATCTGAAGTGGACACATGGGTGGCTGGCCTTGGCTCTTTGGCTTGGTTTGCTCTGCTGTTTAAGACTGTGTCTTTGAATTTTAGGTTTTGGAGTTGATCACATCTATAAACTTTCCAGTGTAGACCAAGTAAGGGAAATGATAAAGTCTTGGAAATCAAGTGGAGGCGTGTGTGGGTTAGATCTGTGGGCTATGGAGACAGACACTGTGGGTTTGCGTCTGGCTTCTGGTTAGTGCAGTAGGTGCTGCTAGGGCTCCCTCCCGACCTCATGATGTTTGGTGTGTTCCCTTTCCACTGCCAGGATGGGCATCTCTGTGTTCAAGGAGTGTCCCTCCTTGAACTGTAGAAAGCTGCTCTGTTGTGCCAGGTAGGATGAAAGTGCCTTGGAATGAGCCCTCTCCTCCCCGTCCTACAGCCCTTGACCAAGCTCTCTTGGAGCTCATGTTACATTGAACCCCGTGGAATTGCCATTTCTAAAGGTGAAAGATGAGTGGCAATTTCATTCAGTTTAATCTAACATAAATGCCGCAGCTCCCTTGTCCCTCAGGTGGGCTCATTTGACAGTGGGTGGTCTCTCCACTTCCCAGAGTTTCACTGTTGGATTGGTCCAGTTGCCCTGTATACCTGGCTTAGCAGTACGTCCTTCAGAGCCTGTGCTTCTTTCTCTGCTCACTTTTCTCCTTCCCCATTGATGTTGTCTAGGATCACCTCCAAATCAACTATGTACATGTGAGCTTTTGCCTCCAGCCAGATCTGCTACTAGGGCAACCCTAACCTAAAGCATTCGGAGTTTCCCATCTGCAAGGTGGCTTCATTGTCAAGACCCAATGAGGAAATACACATAAAGCACTGGGCCCATGGAAAGTGCAACTCCACATCAGCCATCTCTGCTAACAAGTCAAATGTAATTCTCTATAAGAGGTGGTAACTGAAGGTGAGGAGAGGGGCCCTCTCAGTGGCATTTCATGAGTTTGCATAGTTTCTTAGTTTTGACCAAGCTCAGGGTGCCAAAAAGGCAGAGCACCTGCTGGTTCCTTCCTCTCCCCTTGAGAGTTACATGGTAGGATGTTGATTTGATTCCCCTATGTGCACAAATGCATAAATGCATTCAAGTGTGTACATGTGCTTGTGTACAAATGTGGGTTGTCTAATGGCCCACAGGAGGGTCAGGCTTCCCAGATTACTGACTGGGAGAGCACTGGGCAGGGATGGCTGGGTCAGGAGTAAGGACCTTGGTACCATGTTTGCTGCAAAGCTCTTCCCAGGCTGGGCTGCTGTCATCCAAAGGGTAGGACTCTTGGGTGGAAGTCTTGTCAAGATGTCAGCTCCATACAAACAGAGGGAAGAGATGGATGAGCAATTTGGACCCACCTCTGATTCAGCACAATTTAGACTCAAGATTATAATGGACCGACAATCCTGAAGTTCTGCATCTGCATGTGAGGTCCTTCTGAGGTTACATTCTCTCTCTTCACTTCTACCAAGCTCTGGTGTAGGTGGGTTGGGTAAAAAAGGGGCATGGTGACATGGAATGACTTCCCATGAAACTCCTTTTAAAGGGGTCTGCCTAGCTCTATCAGATGGAGGGTCAAATTTTATAAGTTATGGATCTGTCTATGCCATGAATTTTGTGGGAAATTAGCCCAAAGCCAGTTTTTCAAATCTTCAGGTAAAAATTCTAACGGGTCTCTGAGACTACACTATAGCCATCTGTTGGGAAAGATGACTTAGGCTGGTAGGAACCAAATTCACCCCAGAAGCCCCTTTTCTACCTCTTCTTTTTTTCTCTGGAGAAAGAAAGAACCAAAGCCAGAATCCAGATTATAGGTGGTAGTACCAGCTTGGGTCTGGTCTCAACCAATGCTAGGGTCTAGGAGGCGACATTTCTCAATGCCTATTCTAGAGAATATCGGTTTTGTGGGCTATCATTAGATATTCATCATTAGAAGGGTTCCATAGCAATTAAGTTAGCATGCCAGTTACAAAATAAAAGTTAGTACATTTTAGGTCATTAAAAACTGATGTCAATTTACTAAACATTTATTGTATCAAAGCCTTGTGCTAAGTGTATTGATGCAGGTAGGAGTAATATATGAGCCCTGTACAAAGGGGAGAGAGACTGGTCAGCCCATTGTTACCATAGATGTGCTAAGGGCAAAAGCATAGGTGCATATACAGCACAGGGGAAGGAATAGCTCTGCATGGGAGTGGGGGCAAAAGGGCTCCTAGCTTTTTCAAGGCTGGGTCCATTTTCTGGTGCAGAATGACTCACCAGACCCTCCTTGTAAGTATTTCAAGCACAAAGTCTTGAAATGGCATGGGGTGTTTGGGGAACAACATGGCATTTGACAACTTCAGATGGATAGTTCCTGAGAGCAGGGGCGTGTCACCTGATAGAGTTCCAGAGCTATATCCTCTCCATATATTATTATGAAAAATAGAGACTGAGAATGTGGCTCCACTGACCCTTTGGAAACACTGTAATCAAATGTAGACAGCTGCTCAGATTGTCTGAGTCACCAAGGAGAAGATGCTACAGAAATGTGGCAGCTGGGAGACAGCCAGGCAGATAGGGGTGACAAGCTTGGGAGATGCTGACAGTGATGGGAACTCTCCACTTGGGTGCTGTGAAGCTGGCTGGATTTATAAAGTTCACCCTCCAGAGCCACAACTCTCACATTTGAATGTGCATACACATCAGTGGGGATCTTATTGAAGCCTGAGGGTCTTGTTTTCCTAACAAGCTCCCAGGTGCTAAGGATACTGCTTGTCCTCAAACTATACTTTAAGTAACTAAGCTCTAGAGTAGGGGTCAAAAAGCTAAGACCCCTTTCCGCCACTTATTTTTTGTAAATACAGTTTAATTTGAATGGAGTTTACTTATTTAAATATTATTTACAGCTATTTTCATACTATCATGGCAGATTTGAGTAGTTATAACAGATAGTGCATGGCCTGTGAAGGCCAAAATATTTATTCCCTGGCACTTTACAGAAAAGCTTTGCTCTGACTTCTGCTTTAAAGAAGTGGTTCTTGAAATTGGCTGTATGTTAGAACCAATGCAATTTTGCCAATACAAAGTTTTTAAAAATCCCAGTGTCTAGGATGTACTCAGACCAATTAAATCAGAATCTCTGGAGGTGGACTGCAGACATCCGTACTTTTTAAAATCACCAATTAATTATAATATGCATTCAATATTAAGATCCAGTGTAGTAGGGGATGCTACAACTCTGATCCCTATTATGCCTGCAATTCAGTAACATGTCACTAGGAGGCAATATCACTAGATAGACCATGCACAAATGGTAGAACAATCTTCCTTAGGCCTCGATAACTAGGTAACTGACACTGGCATTAACCACAAACTCTCCTAGCATAATTAGAAAGATCACTCATAAGCAATCAGGTAATGTAAGCCACTGGCCCTATTTAGCTATGGCAAGCCTATGAAGCTGTGGGCCTCATAACTTTGCACTATCTTCTTTAGACCGCTCATAACTAAATCTCTAATAGAAATTGCTTTATGCCTGACTTTTTTTTTTCCGGTGTTGGCTGTTCTCAGATAAATTTTGTTCCTGGGTTTTCCTTTGGCATTTTCATTCTATATGGAAATATAGAAGAGTGCATATCCTGTGGCTGAAATGAAACTGATCCTCGGTGTATCTAGCATCTGCATGGCTCTGAACTTCTAAGAAAGAGCTTTACATTCATTGTATCATTTGCATCCTCGCAGAACCCTGAGTATGGAATCTGTACCCATTTTGCAGGTATGGAGGTGGAGGTTCATCTAATGGAGGTGACATTTTCTAGAACAAATGAGCGGTAGAGGTGGGACTTTTATCTAAATTTGCCCAGGACACCAGTCATGGCAACGGTTAACTTCCGCCCAGTTTTAGGAAAAGCTCATTGTTCCCCACATTACAAAGCTCCTCTCACTGCTCCCCACTGCTCTCCAGGTTGAGAGCAGTCTTCCCTCCCTCACTTCCTGTGTCTCTCTTCCAGCTCTTTTCAAAAGAATAAAAGAAATGGAAAACATAAAAAAAAAAAAGAATAAAAGAATCCACAGCTTCTTTATAAATACTCTGCAGGTTTCAATCCCGCCTTTCTATAGATTCAAACAAAGTCCCCGATGGGGCTTGGTTCCCTCTTCTTTTTCCTTTCTGTTCGATATGTTTGAGCCATTTTAAACCTAACACATCAGAACTGTTTCCAAACGCATGTGCCCAGTAATTGACTCACAGATGTGAGTTTGAGCGTTGCTGAGTGTGGGGCTGTAACTTGAGACCACTGCAGGTCATGGGAAAGACAAATAACCTCCAACTTGAATTCAATTTCATTTCCTTGGCCCCAGTGAAACTTTTTCACCTGTCAGCCTCTCGCTCGCTCTCTCCTTGGGAACAAAGAATCAGCCTCCTTGAATCTGACCTGGGTGGGCTATAGTGTTTGGGAGTTGCTGAAAGATAGATGCTGGGCCACTTTGGACCAGCCCTTTGCCCCGGGACATGGCCGTTGATTGGATTCTAGCAATCCAATTGGTTTTCTGTCTCAAAGCCCTTACCTTTCACTTTAGGAATGAAGTGTCCAAACCACAGAGGCAAAAAGAGAGAAGAAGACCAAATGCTTTGTGCTTGAATTGGTGCTTCCTCTCTACCTTATGCTATCCGGGAATCAATTACTAATGTGCTCTTCTGAACAGGGAAAATGCTAAACAAAGCAATCCGTGATTAAATGTCCAATGGGAATGTCAGCTTTAGAATGGACAATAAATATAAGTGAAGAATATTCGATGTTTATCAACCTTCACAGATTTACCGCACCCTAGTGGGCTGATCAAACAGGGAAGAATGGAAATTCTGACAATATACCCTGGATTTTCTGGGACAGAGCTAATTTTATGTCATTTTAGTCTTTTAAATAAAGTGGTTCATTAAGTGTACAATGAACCTTGATTTCGTATTTATATTTGTGTAGTCTTTAGAGATTGATGTACCCCAAATCATAAAGAGGTGAAATATTTGTTAGATGTAAATTGGGGAAAAGTGGGTAATTATAGGGCTTCAGCGGAATGTGCTGTAGCTGAGATCAGTCATTTTGCATTAGTCAGGGGGCTTTGTCACAAATCATGGACACTGCACTTGAAATAGGTTAAGCAAAAAATGGGATTTATGGGAATGCTATTAGGACAGCTCATAGAATTTAAAGGACAAGATGAAAAACCAGGCCACGCAAAACCAGGAAGCGGAGTGAGTCCATGGAGCCTAGGGATGGGAAATAGGTCTCTAGAAACCGCTTCTCATCTTCAGCCTCATCCTCTCCTTGTAAACTCTTTCTATATCTGCAGAGCTACCTGCAGCTCCAAGAATCACATCTCCAAAGCTTCACCAATGAGGAGAAGAAAATCTTTTCTCTAGTATCAGGTAAAGTTTCCTGGGGAAAGGACTTGGGTCACAAGCCTAAGCCCTGGACCAATCACTGTGGTGAGAGTTGGGTGGAAAGACCATAGCTCGGGGCAGAGCTATAGGGCAGGGAAGGTTCCCTAAAGAATTACGTGCCCAGGCTTGGCCTTGGACATAGTCATTGAGAGGCAGCTGCTCCAATTTGTGTCTGTACAGTTATGACTTAGGAAGAAAATACAGGAAGCCAAATAAACAATTTGTTAAAGACTTTTATATGAGACAGACCCTTAAAAGGATCTTAACTGATTTCAAGCCACCGATATAGGTAGAGTATTGATAGCCTCATTTTACGTATGAGAAACAAAGGTCTGGAGAGGTTAAGTAATTTGCTCAGAATCACATCACGGATAAGAGGAGGAGCTGGAATCAGAACATTGCCGAGTCTGACTTCAGTGCCAGTGTTCCTAACCACTAGGCTCTGCTGGGACCAACCTGCCTCCTTAGCAGGCTCTACATTGCAATCTTTCAAAAACACAAGTTTGTTCCTGGCATTCCCTTGGTTAAAGTGTTAATGATCTCTCCATTGTGCTTGTAGGGTGAAGTTCAAACCCCATTACATTCTACAGTGGGTATTTACACAGCTGTTGCCTCTTCTAGGCATTAAGGGTGGACATACTGCCCTATCCTGAAGCATGTTCCTATCCTTTGTTTTTCCTGAGAGCAACATTCAGTTAACTGGCAGCAATTGAATCTTCCCTATTGAATCCTCTCACCTACCGCATCTAAGTCACCATCCAGTACTCCTATCACAAAGCACCTGAGATTGGGTAATATATAAAGAACATAAATTTGTTGCTCACAGTGCTGGAGGCTGGGAGATCAAGGCCCTGACAGGTTCGGTATCTGGCAAGGGCCTGGCCTCTGCTTCCAAGATGGTACCTTGATGCTCCATCCTCTGGAGGAGGCGAATCTGGGTCCTCATACGGAGGGAATGAGTGCTGTGCTGTCCTCTCTTACCTTTATCTTCCTTGTCTTTCCTTCTTTCCCCCGTCCCTCCTCTCCTGTTAACTTTCACCATCAATTGGATATCAAAGTCTTGCTCTTATTTTAAGAGACCCTCCACTGGTCTTGGGAAGTTCTTTATTCCAGGGAGCCAGGGGAGTCTGCTTATGACAGGCCAGCCTGTGTTTCAAAAGTCAGATGGGGAAGTCCAAGTGTGTTTGGGGGCCATCATGGCAAAGTTCTAGAAAGTGAAATGTCTTCTGAGTGGCTTCTCATGGAATGCCCTGGCCTTGGACCCTCTCTCACAGGTCTGGGATTTATTGGCTCCCCCAAATGGGGTTGTTGTCCAGACTTCCTACAGGGTTTGGGCCTTGTGTGTTTGATGGATAGTAGTTATCCTGATCTTCCCAGAATGGAACGAGAGCTACCCATGAGCCAATTCAAGGGGCAGACTGCAGAGGGCCTGCCCAGGTGGCGCAGAGATGAGAGGGCGTCTATGGATCAGACAGAGAAGGGGAATCTGAGGGATGGAGTGGGGCAGCATGTTTAGAAGTAGCCATGGTGAGGTAGCAGGTGAGACCTACCAACGTGGCCTCTCCTCTGTCCCAGGAAGAGCCCTGGGCTCTTGGAACCAGCAGGCCTGAATTTCTATCTTAGCTTTGCCATTGACTCAATGCGAGGCCACAGGCAGGCACTTTGTTTTATCTACTCTAATAAATAGCAAACTGCACCTAAATTCAATTCCAGTCTCTGATGGTTAATTTTACGGTTAGTTTGATTATGTCATAGGTATCCATATATTTCCTTAAACATTACTCTGGGGGTGTCTGTGAGGGTGTTTCTGGATATTAACATTTCAGTCAGCAGATGAGTACAGCAGATTGCCTGCCCCAATGTGGGTGGGCTTTATTCAATTAATTGAAAGCCTGAATGGAACAAAAAGTCAGAGTAGGGGAGAATTCTCTGTCCCTGCCTGACTTTCTTCTAGTCAGAACATCATTCTTCTCTTGCCTTTGAACTTGAATTCTGACTGAAACTATATGATTGGCTCTCCTGGGTCTCTGGCTTTCCCACTGCAGATCTCAGGGTTCTTAGCCTCCATCATCACATGAACTGATTCCATATAACAAATCTCTTCATATATATACATATACACACACATGCATTTACACACATACATACATACATACATATACATATATATGAAAATAAATGTTACATAATACATTTCTTTAAGTTTATAATAATACATGATAAATCTTGCATATATGTGTGTATGTATTTGTGTGTATGTGTGTGTGTGTGTGTATGTATTCTGTTGGTTCTATTTCTTTGGTGAACACTGTGCACAGTACCTTCAGAGCACTAGAAATTTTTGTTTTTTTTTAATGATATATTTAGTGCTGACCTCTTTAGAGGAAGTACCTATTTGAGACCTGCACAGAGGAGATACTCAATACTTATTTCCTGATTGAGTGGATGAGCAAAGCAGGCATTAGAAAACATCAGAACAATTGCTTCTCAATGAGGAAGGATGTGTATTGTCAGAAGAGCACAGGCTTTGGGCTCCCATAGATATAGGTTCCTATTACAACTTCACCACCAGCTGAGAGGTCACCATTTGTAAAATGCAGTCAGTATTCTTTTCTTTCTAGGTTTTTTTTTTTTTTTTGCAAGGACTGAGCAACACAACACCTAAAGTACCCAGCATATAGTAAGTGTGTAATAATTGGTGGAAGAAGCTTTGAAGAACCAAGGAGGTCATGGGCTTGCCGTTTGGATGGATTCCTGAACCATCCCAGGCAGGTGGACTCTATCAAGAACTGGAGTACACCTCCTCCTGTGCTCATGTGTATTGAAATACTTAGTATGTGACATTTGTCACTACTTTAGGTTTGAGAGACATGCAACAGGAAAGTAGTTTCTTTTCTTTTTTTTTTCCCATTGGAGCTTTAAATGGTGGGATTTGATGTTAGGTTTCGTATATGCACACAATATAAAAACATAATTTGGCCAATATCATTCCCCAGTATTTCCCCTTTTCCTTCTCCTGTTCTCTCCCCTAGTACCTTTCTTTTCTACCTTGATTCTTTATTAGTGTCATGAAGAGTGTGTGCTTTGTTTGTGTGCATACATGAAGCAGAAAGAATACTCCTATGAGTTTGATGAACTCAGAAAAACACATATTTCATAAACAGCATCCAGCTGAGTCTTTCTATTAAAAAATTACGTGAGAATATTGACTTTACATTGGGTAAGACACCTTGGTGGAGTTACTTACTTGCTCTGGGTTTCAATCTCCACCCTTATTGCATGACAGAGATGACACCTCCACCTTGTGGTAGACACACAGTCCCCTTTCTAGGAAGGGTGGGTTGCCTAGGCTCTGGGGAGAGCTGTTTGTGGATTGTCTCCAGGGACATTCCCCTTCCATGATGCCCCTCCAAAGGCATCTTGGATGACCAGATCCATTGACTACTGCAGGTGGGGACTTAAAGCCCTGCCATTTTGATTGACATGGGAAGACTACTGATGGTCTGAATGTTTGCAGTTACCAAAAATTCATGGGTTGAAATCCTAACCCCCAAAGCAATGATAGTAGGAAGTGGGGGCCTTTTGAAATGATGGATTATGAGGATGGAGCCCTCATAAATGAGATTAGCACTCTTATAAATAAAAGAGGCCCGAGGGAGCTTGTTTGCCCCTTTTCCAAAATGTGAGGTTATGGGAGATGGTCCTCACAGACACTGAATCTGCTGGCACTTCAATCATGGACTTCCAAGTCTCCAGAATACTCAGAAATAACTCTGTTGTTTATAAGTCAAGCAGTCTATGATATAGTCCTGAGTGGACTAAGACACAGGAAAAGGATTGAACACATATCCAGATGTTTGGGGGAACTGGTGGTGAGGACATCTGTAGGGAATCAGCCTTCCATGAGAAATCAGGATCAAGATTTCTTCCACTCAAACTGCCACCTGGAAGCTGCCTGGGAGAGCTCTGTTCCCTCTTCTCTAAGGGCACTCCCTTAACCGGGCTGTCCCACCTCCTGCCTAGGCAGCTGCAGGAGTCTATTCCTCCTGCCCTCCAGTCCACACATCCCCATTATTCCTTACTCACTGGGCACAGTTCAAGCTCTAAACCTGGCTCAAGGCAAGACTACCATTTGGGCCTTCACCCATAGCACTGCAGGGGGTCCAGCCACCCTGCCATTGCCTATGATCTTCCTTGTGCCCAGTATGTCTTTGCTTACTTTATCTCCCTGGCTAAACCTTACTTAACCAACACAGCGGAACTCAAAGTCTTTCCTGGGCATACCTGGGCATAGATTATTGCTTACTTCTCTGGGCTGCTTCAGGCTCCCTACCCACCTTTATACCTAGTCACTCTGCATTGTGACTTTAATTGTTCAGCTCCTCTGTTAGGATGTGGTTCTCTAAAGCCCGTGACTCCATCAGACTTCCAGTTCTCCAGGGGGAGCACAGGGAACTGGGCCATGATCGACACCCAGTGTCGTTTGTGGAAAATAATTGCATAGCCTTGAACTCTCTCATGTTCACATGTTATTTCTTTTCACCCAGACCTTAAACACCTAGAGAGTAGATGTGATTGATTTCAGATTATTTTTATAATCATTATTGCTTTTTGACTCTCCCATTGCCCCTAATGCTAGTCTGGGCATGTTATTGTGTGTGATAAGTAGCTTCTGGATAAGAGAATGGATGACATTCATTCTTCTAACTCCAGAGCTCACTTCAGTGTCTTCTATCTCACATGGATATGCTGTCAGAGAATATTTTTATCATCCTGTCATGCTTAAAAAGCCAGGTCCTTGATCCAGGTCATTTCTAAGTCAAAAGTGATATAGTCTCCAGATCCCTGTGCTCAGAGAAAATCCCTGGCAGAGCTTCTTGCTTCAGGAGACGTGACATGTGCTTTTGCAGCACATCTCGCACACCTGTGGGGTGACGAAAGGTAATTTAACACCTGTCCAGGCCTCCCTTGTGGCTCTGCAAGTGGGTTAATGGGATGTCGAGTACAGTGTGAGGAGAAGAGTAGCAGCCCACCAGTGTTACAGGGTATGAGCACCTCCGGCAACAGGCTCTGCCCACTCCTTGGTTCCTATTCGCAGGGGCAGCTCCTGATAGTCTGCATTCTAAAGCCAGTCTTCCCTGGTAATAATATGGCTTCTCTGTGGTTCTCTGTGGGATCCATTATGTAGCGGAGTGCTTGAGGGCATGGTGGTGGGCAGTTATTTATTGGATTGTCGTCATGATCACTAGCATCTAAGATACAAGTGTCCCGGAGGTCTCCCAGATCTGGGTATCTAGTATGCAACAGTACCCAAGATTCTATAAAGCTTAAAGGAAAACTAGTCACTGAGAAAAGACAGCGGAAAATATGAAATATATTGAATTTATCAGTTACTTTAATGATCACTGTTCTTTCAAGTAAAATAATGTAGAGCCTGGTTATGATGTTAACATCTGATTTCTTCCCTTTAGGGGATGTGGCAAAACCCCTGAGCCAAATCAGATAGACTGTATCAGTATCTCAGTACTGGGGATGGAAACCTAGAAAAAGAGGTCAGTAAAGTTGCATCTTAGACTCAGTTAACTCATGTAAGTTCAATGACAGAAAGAAAGAGAGGGGAGAGGAGGGTTATTTGCATGATCTACCTGCCATTCTCAATGAGCACATTTCCAGGCACGAGTGAGAGATGGCCAGGATGCTGGCTGGCCATTGCCATAGGGCTTGGTACCTACAATTTCTTACAGTTTGTGCCCCCAGTTGTGATCCTGATGTCCACAGAGGTGTACTTCTTCTCACAGCCTCTGTGGCAGGTAGCTCATGACTGGATTCATTATACACAGTAACATCTTTGACCGAGCAGGACAACATGTAATAAATGAGACAAACTGTCATTTACAGACGATTTTAAAGGATCTTTAGGGGACAATTTTAGCAGATTTTTTTTTGTATTATGCATTGAACTTTGGACCCCAGTCTCTGGGTTAGCTGTAACTCTACTGATATGATAACAGTAATGATGAAGACAACATAAACAATAACGACGGCCATCATTCACTGGTAATTTGCTCAGCTACCATGACACATGCCTTCCATGAGCTGTCTTCATTTCATCTTCACATCAATTCTACCTATGAGATGTTATGATGTTTTTGATGCAATTTTAAAAATTGAGGTTCATAGAGTCTACTTTGGTGACTCTTCATATGGGAACACTCATGCGACCACCACCCTCATTAAGATGGACATTTCCACCCCTTCAGTAAGTTCTCTGGGGACCCTGCCCAGGTAGTCAGTGTCTTATGATCTAGGACTTGGAATAATACCAAGAGGTATTTTTTTAGTGTCTGTCTTCTTTCCTTCCATGTGAACGTCTAGAGCGTTTGGGTCCCTGGGTAAGGGTCGCGAAATAACTAGGACACAGGGGATGCAGAGCAAAGGCAGCAGTTGCGACTGCATGCTGAGATTTATTTGCAAGTTCCTTTTATATTCTTCTTCTAACAAAGCAAGCAATTCTTCAATAACACTTTACCCACATTGCCCAAATATCATGCCTCAGCGGGTACACAGAGCTAAATTCAGATCGTTCCTGTTCATTTGATAAGTACCCTCCCAAAGTTCTTTGTAGACATTATCTAATCCTCTGAGGATGCATTTGTTTCTTTAGAATGTACTGTTCCCAGGACAAGTATGCAGGAAGCTTCTTCCTCCTGGCCAAACCATGCAGAACTTGTGACTTGTGATAAGGGGAAGAAAATTTTCCTCCTCCTAACTGAGGTTTGCTTCAGCTGACCTAAATCACAACCATAGCTCTTGCAAAATGTCAGGCCTGAGAGAGCTAAACTCTGCACACTCAAACCCCAACACTTCCACAGAATGCTGTTGACATTCACCTATTTTTCCACGTTTGTCAAGAGTTTATTTTTATTATTTTGGAGCATTCTGTTGTATGAATGTGCAATAGTATACACACACACACACACACACACACACACACACACATACACACACATATGTATCTACATTGTCAGATAGTACTGTTTCCAGTTAGAGATGAAAAAAAAAAGAGAACTGGAGGGGCCAAGCAAGTCACGTGAAGTCACAAAGCAAGTGGCACAGCTGGATTTAAACCAAGTCTACCATATTCCAAAGGCCTCTTAGCCGCTGTGTGTGTGTGTGTGTGTGTGTGTGTGTGTGTGTGTGTACCTGGCCAGAGTCACAGTAGCTCAAGTCTTCAATTCCTAGAAAAATATGCAGGGGAGCAGATCCTGTCTGCAGACTGACTACAGGCTGAAGCACGCTGACTAGGGGATTCAGTAAAGGTAACTGTACCTTCAGGGCACTGAGCTGCCCCTTTCCTGCCCAGTTCTAGTAGATGGATTAAGCCTTGAAAATTCAGGTACTTCCTGGGATAGGCGTCTGAGCCATTGCTAAAGCCAGGGTCTTCATTCCTTGACTCACTTTCTCTATTCCTGAATTTAACAGAAGAGGTAGTACTTTGATGTTCGAATCGTGCCTTTGATCAAAAGCCGGCTGGCTCCCTCGTGTCTCTTCGAACAAGACAGTAGTTCTATTGTGCTGGCGTGTGTTGTAACATTTTGGACAGCAGAAATGACATTTACATGAAACAGCCATCCTCAGAATGCATGAGATAAGACAATTTGAACAGCTCATCGAAGAAGAGTCCACAGAGTTGACTTTAAATCAAACAGAAGTAATAGCATGTCATCCTGGTTTCCCCTTCTCTACCTGGTGTTAATTAAAATCCTGATAAGAAGACTCAGTCAACATCCATATGAGGAAGACCAAAGCACAGCTTTAAAATGTTCAGATGAAAGTACAGTTAATCAGAATTAAAACAAAAATACCCCCTACACAGCCTTCATTCTCATTTGGCTTCTACTGGATGAGAAGATTAATATGTGAAGGCAATTTCCATGGACCCCCCCCCACCCCCCCCGTTGTACTCCCTGAACGGAACCGTTTGAAATAATTGAACAATTACTTTGTGCAATGTTATCAAAGTTTATTAAATTGTTCCCATCAGCTCTGTCCAATTACCAAATTTGGCTGATTTGCATATTGCAAAGCAGAGTGGTGAAGAGGGTTCCCAGAGTAGAACCTTGTTATTTTTGAGCAGAGAGAAGTTGGAAAGGTAATTTAGTTCCAATCAGTTCTTCTTACAGAGTAGGAAGCCGAACCTCAGAGAGGTGAAATGATCTCCCTGCGGTTCCCAGGAGGCACAGATAGGGCAGGGCAGTATCCCCTGCTTCTGAGCAAGACCCCCCAACCCTTTGGTTGCAGGACTCTAAAAGGGCAAACCCTCTATCATCCCCTACAAAGTGGGAGGATACAGCCACCTTCCTGGATGTCTCAATCAGTTCCCATTTAGACATGACATTGAGCATACACTTAAAATGTAAATCCATTCTGACTGGGCAGGAAATAATAAAGGCAGGTGATTCCATTTCAATTTAGTTGCTCAGGGAACTTGAATGTGTTGAAGCGCCAGGCTGAAAAGCTCTAAATGAAACATTGTTCTTTCTTTGGGTACAAAAAGCTAACTTTAAACACTTTACATCTCCATCCCTATCTCTGAATCCTCTTCTTAGATCTCATTTAGACCTTGCTTATATTTTCAAGGTTTTATAAAAATGGAAATTGACCAAAACACGCCTAAGAGAGAGGATTGTGGTTGCCCCACTACACAGAGCCACAGTGTAGTTCAGCCATCATCAACATCCAACCCTTCACATTCTCTCTGTCCTCTTGTACTTCTCTACTCTCTGGCTTTGTGATATTTGGCTCGTAATTTCTTCAATATGAACCATGCTAGTTTAAAAAAAAAATTTACTTTGTTTTAATTAGTTATACATGACAGTAGAATGCATTTATGCACTTTGATATATCATCTAAATTGGGATATATTTTCTCATTTTTCTGAGTGTACATGTTGCAGAATCACATTGGTCCTGCAGTCATATATGTACAAAGGTAATAATGTCTATTTCATTCTACTATCCTTCTATTCCCATAGCTGCCCCCCTCCCCAATCCAAAGCAATTCTATTCTTCCCTAGCAGCCCTCCCACATTGTGAATTAGCATCTGCATATCAGAAAAATTCCCATCTTTGGTTTTTTGGTGATTGGCTTATTTCTTTTTCTTTTTTTTTTTTTTTGGAGGGGGGGGGTTGGCTTATTTCACTTTACTGCTGATATTACAGGAAGATGCACCTAAGAAGAAATGTCCCTTGACAGGTGATAAGGAGGAGACCAGCTTAATGACACTTGGTGATAAGAGGAATGAGAGAGATTTCAGCTGTGTTGGTTGAACAAACTCTTGAGTGCCCAGTCTGAGCTGGGCACTATACTGCTTGCTGAGATTCCAGTCATGAGACTAGACACAAAGCAAAATCTTGGGATTCTTGCTCCTTCAAGGGTGGTTCATGGAGAAGCACTTTAGCATTCTTGGGAGTGCGCCAGCAGTGCCCCCCACCCCCACCATGGCCCTCACCAAATTCAAGTCTGAGCCTGTCTGTGATGAGCCCCACCCCACTGGAGGACGAAGTCTGAGGGGCTCCAGGTGGCAGGGGCTACCTTGACTGTGGGCCTGCATCTCATTTGCTTTTTCCTCAGCCTTGCTGGCCCCTTTTAAGAGGAAGGGATCATGGACATGTCAGGGGTGCTGACTGGCACATAAACTGGGTTCCTGGGGACCATTTTGGACCAGGTGAGCCGATACCCATCTGCTCCTGCCCACTGCCTTTCCTGACTCACTATCATCAGGAAGTATCTTCAGACACCTTGGCCAGGTATTCAAGGTCCTGGGCAGATTTGGCTTCTGTGACATGGATTGATTTATTCTTGACATCCATGCGTCTTCTCAACACCGTTCTTCTGTCCTCACCATAAAGGAAAAGGCTGGTTGCCACCATCGCTGCTCTTTAAAACCTAGACTCTGGGCCACTCCTCTAGGAAGCCTTCCAGGGACACACAGGCAGCAGGAAATCTTCCTTCACCTGTTTTGATAAAGCCCAGTCTGCACCTTTCACTGGTTCCTTCTTCCCATGTACCATGAATCAACTTAAATCTCAAATACTGGTTTCCTCACTTATAAAATGGGGATAATAGATAATAGTCCCCTCTACTCAGAGCTATCTTGAGTGCTGCAGTCTTGGCTGGGCACAAAATCACGAGCCACTCACAGCTTTGTAGATTCAAACAGCAATTCTTTATTCCCGAACTCACACCGGCCTCTACACACACGTTCTGGGGAAATCCAAGTTCTGCCGCACAATTCACATCCCAAATACTTTCTCGATTCCACGAGAACTCAACGGGAACTCAGGCAGCAGGATACGCCCTATTCCCAGCAGCCATAACCTTAAACCTGGAACTGCCTTAAATCCAGATTGTCCTAAACCGGGAACGCCCTAAACCCAAATTATCCTAAACCGGGATACTTCCTAAAACCTGCAGGATACACCCTAAACCTGGATCCACCCTCGTCCTTGAGCAGGGTCACCTTTCTCAAACACACATGCAATGTCACAGCGAATTTCCAAGGCTAGTCCATTTAACATGGGGTACGCTGGCAAGGAAATTTCGATGCGTCATTCCTACTTGGCAATGGCCCTCAGCACTTGAGGGTAAAAAGTCACAAGTGTCTATAAAGAGCTTAAGACAAAAATCATCTTAGTATATTCCTGGAACTGCTGTATGCTTATTAATATCAGAAAATAGTGAACTTCACGATAATTCTACCAGGCAAGTTTTGTTATTCATATTTTATCAGGAAGAGATGGAGATACAGAGAGGTTGAGTGATTGGCCCCAGGTCACCACAGCAAGTGAAAAGGGAACCCAGACTGACTCAGACATTTAGCTTGGGTGTGCATACTTTTTTTTTCCTTAATTGTGAAAAGAACATTTAACATGAGATCTAGCCTTTTAGCACAATTTTAAACACAAAACACGGTATTGTTAACTCTGGCATTCTGTACAGCACATCTCCTGAACTTTCTCACCTTGCTTAACTGACACTTTATACTGGTTGAATAGCAATTCCTTATTTACTACTGACCTTGATCCTGGAAAACTACCATTGCACTGTTTCTTGAGTTTGACTATTTTAGATTCATCATGTGAGTTGGCATCATGTAGGATCTGTCTCTCTGTGCCTGGCTTATTTCACTCAGCACAGTGAACTCCAAGTTCATCCACATTGTCACACACGGTGGGATTTCCCTCTTTGGAATCTCTTTGGAAAAGCTCAAAAATATATATCTGATATATCCCAGTGGCCCGGGAGGCTGAGACAGGAGGATCATGAGTTCAAAGCCAACCTCAGCAACTGTGAGGTGCTAAGCAACTCAGTGAGACCCTGACTCTAAATAAAATACAAAATAGGGCTGTAATGTGGCTCAGTGGTTGAGGGACTCTGAGTTCAATCCCCAGTACACAGACCCCACCACCAAAAAATCTCTGATATATATATATATATATATATATATAAACCCTAGTACACTGTTGGTAGGAATGTAAAATGTGCAACCACTGTGGAAAACAATATTTGTTTATTCTAAAGAATTAAAATCAGAATCTTAAGAGACATTTGTATTCTCATGTTCGTTGCAGTGTTACTTACTAATGACCAAGAAGTGGAAACAACCTAGGAATCCGTCAGTGGGTGAAGGCATGAGGTACACATTCTTGGATGTCTGCACTTGGTGGCTGTTGAGCAAAGGGGCATTAAAGGTGGTCATTTTATTCCTGTCCCAGCCCCCAGTGCTAAGCCCAATTACAGGTTGATAAATCTGCACATATCAGTTATACATACACTTTTTAATATTAATAAGCTCACAGCACTGTGACCAAAATACCTGACAAGAACAGCTAAGAGGAGATAGATTTTTATTTGGGCTGACGGTTTCAGAGCTTCAGTCTACCGACTCCAATGCTCCAGTTCAGTTGGATGACTCCAATGCTCCGGGCCTAAAGTAAGGCAGGACATCATGATGGAAGGGGATGGCAGGGAAAGCTGCTCACCTCAGGGTAACCAAGAAGGAGAGGAAGAAGGAGAAGGGGGAGAAGGAGGAGAAGAAGGAAGAGGAAGAAGAGGAGGAGGAGGAGGATAAAGAGAAGGAGGAGGAGGATAAAGAAGAGGAGGGGGAGGAGGAAGAAGAAGATGAGGATGAGGAAGAGGAGAATAAAGAGGAGGAGGAGGAAGAGGAGGAGGAGGGGGAGAAGGAGGAGGGGGAGGAGGTGGGGAAGGAAGGAGACGAGGAGGGGGAGGAAGAGGAGGGAGAGGGGAAGGAAGCGGATGAGGAGGGGGCGGAGGAGGACGATGAGGAAGAGGAGGAGGGGGAGGGGGAGAATGAGGAAGAGGGGGAGAATGAGGAAGGGGGGACGGGGAGGGGGAGGACGAGGGGGAGGAGGAGGGGGAGGGGAAGGAAGAGGATGAGGAGGGAGAGGAGGAGGGGGAGGAAGAGGGGGAGGGAGAGGGGGAGGAAGAGAATGAGGAAGAGGAGGAGGATGAGGAAGAGGAGGAGGGAGAGGGGGAGGTAGAGGAGGAGGGGGAGGGGGAGGAAGAGAATGAGGAAGAGGAGGAGGAGGCAGAGGGGGAGGGAGAGGAGGAGGGGGAGGAGGAAGAGGAGGAGGAGGAGGGGGAAGAGGAAGAGGAGGAGGAGGGAGAGGAGGAGGAGAGAGATACATCTCCTTTAGCCACACCCCACCTGCCTATAGCTACCACTTAGTATAGTAGCACTTTCAAATTATGAATCCATCAAAAGGATAACACATTGATTAGGTTTTCGCTTTTATAATCTTCCCATTTCATCTCTGAACATTGTTACATTGTCTCATGAGCTTTTGGGGACATGTCACATTCAAACCAAACATTCTGGCTGGACCACAAGCATCCTCTTCATCCTCAGGGACTGGCTCACATGTCTTGGAACAAAGCTGAGCCCAGGTTTTCTGATGAGGAATTGCGGTCCCCTCCACAGCAGCAGAAGATGGTGCAGAAATCTTCCCCCTCACCTATGGGGTGACCAATCCTCCTTGGTCATCAGACCTAGTTAGCAGATAGAGGTAAGAAGAGCCTAAGTTGGAGTTCAGAGAGCTGGGTGCCTTGATGTACATGTGTGTTCCTATACATTAATGTCCTTGAGTCTTCCTAAGCCTTCGTTACCTTGTTTATACTACTAATCTCACAGTGTCATTCTGGAGTTAAACGGGAGCATGGGGAGAAAGACCTTTCAGACTATTGATGTTCAAAAGCATAACCCACTAAAAGCAAAGGCGTTAAGTGCCCAGACCACATGCAGTTATTGAACATAACATTTTGTGTTCTTTATTTTACTAGAAATTAGATCCCAAGGAGAGTTCAAATGACTGGTCTCCACAATTACTTTAAATAACTACATACTTTATCCTTTAGTTGATGTATCTCAATTACCTGGGCCATTTATTCTAGAAAATGATATACTGGCTATCCTTAACATCCTTGTTCCTTTTGACTTACAGCTTTGGATAGATTTATTATTGGCAGGGGAATATTATGTGCACTAATGTGATTCTTTAAATGTATTTTCATATCATTTTCTTATAACATTACACACTTTTCTTTACCTCAACTTAACTAGAATTAGGTTTATACTATACATATATTTTCTAACTTTAAAAATGCCTACCATTGTGTTTTGAACAAAAAACATCTCAGACATTACGTGGTCAGCTGAGTTCCTTCCATACATGGTACTTACAGTATTGCACTTATCACATCAAATAGCAAATCATTTATTTTTTAAGTTTTTCTCCCAGCCCTCCACCCAGATATAAGTCACATGAAGACAGTGTAAATGAAGTGATTCAGCAATCTGTATACGGGGTAAAAATGGGAGTTCATAACCCACTTGAATCAAACTGTGAAATATGATATATCAAGAACTATGTAATGTTTTGAACGACCAGCAATAAAAAAAAAAAAAGACAGTCTATCAGTACCTTTCGCGGCTGGGGCAGAATAAGCTTACAATAGTTATTTGTTGGAATAATCTCTATTATTTTGCTTAACACTAATAGTCACCTTATACTATTTTGAAAACAAAACTTAAACTTAGTTTGTCATGGGATGGGGTGTTGGATTAAAACCAGGCTCGGCTGAACTCTAGCTTGCTCTAGGAAACAGTCTCTGAGGTTTTCAAAGAGCAGTAGCATTCCTTTGGGGAGGTGCCTGTGCCTCGCTCCTGATGTTTTGCAGAGGAAATTTGGGTCCATAACCCAGAAAGCTGATTACAGATAAGATATTTCCCATCAAAGGCAAACAGATTGGAGCTGGGAGGTGTTGACAGCATGCAAACCACCCTGATAGGGTGAGTCCTGGTCTGAATAGACAATGGTTGAAAATCTAACCTGTATATTATTGCAGTCAGAGAGGCTGTTTTCCAAAGAGGGCTTTCAGAAACTTCTTTTAAGCTGAAAAGCAGACTGAGATAAGGGCCGGGTTGGCGAGCAGGCTGTTTGTAAAGAATGTATCTCTTGTGGTTCCAGGAGGGGCGATGGGAGGCTGGTGGGAGGAAGAGTGATGTCAGTCAGGGGACAGTTGGAGGATACTTTGAAGTCACAAAGAAGAGATGCTTGATATGATATGGAGAAGGAAAACAATAAAGCTAGGGAGGACGAGCTGCCAGTTACCAGGGAGAGGACAGACCGTGATAAGGGAAGGAAGGTGGCATCTCTTTTAGGATCGGGAGTGGACTGCACCCTCTCTGAGGTCACACCCAGGTAGGTGAAGAGGACAATGGTAGCCTGGTGCAGGGGCTGGGGCTCCTGCTGTCAGACACCAGCCCCCGCCAACTATTTCCCTTACCCTGGCCAGTCCATCCCTCCTCACCATCACCCCTCCCATAGCCCAGGCCCTGGGTCCTGCACAGGCCAGCGGGACTTTTGCAAAAACCTTTTAAGAGGGCACTCACCTCCGTATCTGCCATGTTTCCAGTTGTTGCCCATGGCCAGCCAGCAGCCTTTCAAAGAACTTCATCTGATCTCATCCCTCCTCCATTGAAAATCCTCCAAGTGCCCCCATCTCTTCCAGGAAGTCTCTGTTTGGGACATTCAAGGCCTTTCCCAAGCTGCTCCTCAGGCGATTTTTTTTCTCATCGCCTCCTGTTCCCCTTGATTTTCAGGTTCCTTTTCTTAGACCTATTTGCTTTTGCATAAGTGATTTTATCTCCTTGGAATTCTCTTTTCTACCTTGTCTACCTAGAAAAGCCTCATTTCAGTAATATGCAGGTTAGAGTTCCAACCTTTTTTTTGAAGCTCTTATTGTTTGGCTTATTACTTTGTCTTCAGCTCTCCTTCCATGCCTGGCACAGGACAGTCACAAGTCTTTGTGGACTCAGTGATGGGCAGGCAGAGGATGTTCAATGCCTCTGGCTGAATAGAAGAATGACAGAGAGGCTGCTTGTCCAATCACTGCCACTAGGGGGCAGAATTAGGAGAACTCTGAAGGAAAAACTCACTCCCAGGAAGACCTGGAGAGGCTATTTCCTCTTGAGGGGGTCCTTTGAAAAAAGTGAGAAAGGAAAGACAGGACAAACAGAGAAAGAAAAGGAGTTGTAGGGAAAAGAAGTCCAGACCTAGCCTCTAGCTCCAACTTTGATGCTCTCTTAGACCTTTCAAGTTTGGTCTTCTCATCTGGAAGATGGACATTTGTACAAAATGGCCCTTAAGGCTCCTTGACATCACTGCAGTTGATTACCAGGTTGGCAGAATGTGGTAAAAGACGACCTAAACTGAGGGAATTGGTGGGAGTCTAGCCCTCTCTTCCAAAGTCACCCACTGGATGACTTTGGACAAGCTACTTGCCTTTTCTGAACTCTAGTTTTCCCATCTGAAAATAGGACACCTCCCAGATACCTTTTATATCAATAGATGAGGCTTCAAGCAAATTAGAGTCCCTATTTGTTTGCCTCTAGTTTTAAGGGGCCTCTGCTTCTCAAGTGTTGAGGAGGACTTTAGGTTTGGAGATTCCATCTTTTGTGTCTCCATAATACTTTCTCTTATAATATACAACTGAGATGTGGCAGATTTCTGTGTCTCTCTCCAGTCTGATCTTTTCATTTGCTATTTTCTTTGAGGACTGTGGTCTGTCCAAGAGGTAGGTATTATTTCTTTGCCGAGAATACATATCCGTCTTTTGTGTACAGCTGTGCTGAGACAGATTCCCCCTTTGAGCGGAAACATGGCTGCTACAGCCTCCTCTGAGTAACACCTTTTTCCTTCCCCCCAGAAACAGTACTGCAGAAGCTGGTGGCTGATTACTTCATGCCCAATGTGGCAACGGTTTCAAACTGATATTTCAGAATTTAGTCACTAATGTTCACTAAGTGCTTGGGGGAGATTTAATATCTGACACAATGGCCAGTGTAGAATTACCAAAGCAGGAGCCTTTTCTATATAAATGAGAATTTTCTAGACTGCACACCTGGTTGCTGAGAGAGGGATATCCCAGATCATGGTAGGAATGTTCACAAGTGCCATCACAAGTACCAGATATTTGGCTCCTGTGTTTGTCAGTGATATATGAAGTGGTTATCAATATTAGAAACCACTTCATGAATCAACCAGAATCTGGAAAAAGATTTAACCATAATGAGCTCATTTCCATAGAAATAAGATAAGACCCACAGATAGGTCAAATAGTTGCTGTGGTTTAGACACCACACTCCTGCCTCCCACCACCTCCTCATTTCTTACAGGCTCATTTCAGGCCTCATTATTCCTCATCTCCTCTGTCCCATTGTTATTTGGTCCCTAATCAAGAGCTTCCACCTTGAGGAACCTTGCAAATGGCGGCACCACAGTCCTTCTTTCTTCAACTTGGGTTTGTTAGAGGCTGATTTGTGCTTTCCCCCTCCAAAAAGAATATTTTCAAGTCCTAGCCCCTAGTTGCTTAGAATGGGACAGTATTTGGAAACAGAGTCTCTTAAAGAGGTAATTCAGGTAAAGAAAGGTTCAGTGGGTGGCCGTAATTCAACATGACTTATGAGCAGAAGAGATTAGGACACAGGCACACCCAGAAGCAAGAACATGTAAAGACACAGGAAGAAGATGGACATCTACTAGTCAAGGTGGGAGACCTCAGAAACCACCCTGACACCTTAATCTCAGATGTCTAGCCTTTAAGACTGGGAGGAAGTAAATTTCTGTTGTTACAATCCACCCAGTTAATGGAACTTGGTTGTGACAGTCCTAGGAAACTAATGCAGGGACCCTGAATGAATATTTCCCTTGGGAGTCATTTGTGCATCCCAACTTTATGGACAGAGTTGGTTACATTTAGCAAGGCAGCCTCTCTGGAGGCCACTTGATTCCTTCCCTCAGGGGCTTATCACCTTCCCCTTCCCAACATTGCTGGGATTGTCTGTCTCCCCCCCCCCAAGTGCCAGAAATAAGCCCATTTGAACAGCTTGAGCTATGGAGGTTTTTTGTTTGATTGTTTGTTTGTTTCTTTGTTTTTTACACTAATGGACCACTTTCTCCTGTATGTTAGCTTGGTTCGCCTTAAAAGCAGATCCTATGACAAATCCTGGGCACAAAGGATTTAGTTTGGATGTGATCCTGTGAGGGAGTTATGGGGTGAGATGGGAGGGCAGCACAGCTATTAAATGGGTGTTAAGGATGGACTTACTGCTGTGGGTAACTGGGCTCATTCTTCCTTGGGACCCTCTGAAGACTCTATACACTACACCCAGGATCATCCCACCTCGGGCCAAGGAAACTGGGCCAATTATCCATCAACTCCTTCGTTGGTTGAGAGTCTCATCCGAGGGAGTAACTCCCTGACTCTGGCTTGCATTTAAAGTGGACCAAGCACATCCCAAAAGCCAAATCCCTCGGGCAGAGAGATGGAGGAAGATACTGGCATTCATGGGAATGTTGGCAAATGATCCACTAAATGGGCACAGGGACCATGGTACCATCAGAGTCAGCTGCACCAAGCCCCTTCCTCTCCAGATCTCCCCTTCCCTGAGCTCCAGCATGCCCCCGACTGAGCCCACCCAAATGCAAAGCGCATTTCTGTGCCTCTCGTGGGCTGACTTTTCGATTCCTTCCCAAGAGGCATCTGCTCCATTAACACCTAACATCTGGAGCAGCCGCTGCCCTTCGGTGGGGCCATTTCTGTGGCTGTGGACCCACCACTCTCCAGATGAAAGGCCGAGTCTTGCAGAAAACAGAATGGACGGATTCCTCAGAGAGGCTTCTTTTTCTGTTGAAAGAAGGGCTGTGTCTCACAGATCTCTGCATCCCGTTGCTTCAGAGAATCTGAGGTGAACCAGGCAGCCCAGCAGCAGGGTGGAGAAGTTATTTCTGGAGCAATCGCTATCATTTCTCAAATAGTCGTATTTGAAAGTGGCGCCCTTCTGGGTTCTATTCTGCCAGCCCCTTTAGAAGAGGTTGTGATGTAATTTTGAGAAGACTGTGCTCTCTGAATGGTTCAATAAGTATTTTGATGTGGCCTCCAAACTTCCAGATGTAAGGGCTGGGGCAAATATCCCCAAAGCCATTTATGTCAAGTATTAAATCATCAAGTTTCCCATCTGAGAAGACAACAGGTCAGAAATGATGGACAAACTCCTGATGTGGAGGACAAGCCCCCAGGGGTATTTTTTGGTGACCACTAAGGAGTGAAGATGAGAGGTTAGTGCCTGGAAATTCTCAGAGGTTGGTTCAAACAACAGACAAACCAAAGAAATGGAACACTGACCACAAGAGGGTTGAAGAGAATGAAGAGTCCCTGTTAGGTCCTTTGTTGGGGCTTCCTCCAAATCAGAGCTGGAGACCAGGACTCAGGTTCAGGCAGTTTATTTGGGATGTGATCTAGGAAACAAAGAAAGAACAAAGACAGGAAGGGAAAATAGATGATAAACTTTGCTTATTTAATGAGCTGGTGGTCCAGGAGGGCTGGGTCTCAGTCTGCTTGGGATCTTACACAGAACAATGTAAAACACACTTCAAAATTGTCCCATAGAAAATGGGGAAGCTAAGGATTTATCCATCTACTCCTGCCCCTGGGGACATTGACCCCTCTTTGTCTATATGGTATGGCACCTAAGAGACCCTCTACAAGGCCACTCATAGGAGCACTTTGGTGCCCTTTCGGGAATTGTCTCAGCTGTGCTGAAATCAAAGGGGGTGGGGGCCGTGCACCATAAGCTTCTGCTAAGACATTTAGCCTAAAGAATTAAGATTCATTCCGCCTCCCATCATGTCACTCCCACTGGAGCAGCCGAAGTGTGCCTGAGGGGGTGCTGAGAGCAGGCGACAGTGGAGGACTCTTACTTTCCTGTCTCTGGGGAAGCTCACAGTCAGAGGCGGAGGCAGAAAAATGTATGTAATGTAAATTTGGTATCCAGAACCACAAGCCCTTCTCCTGTGCAGAGGCCATCAGACCAGCTGAGAGCAGATCCCAGAGCCCTTTACTGAACCTTTCATCCTTGAAAAACAGTGCTTCAAATGGTCCTTCTGGAAGGACTCTGTTGTCCCATCTACTGTGGTTTATGTGCGGATGAGAGCGGGCTGATGTTTCTGTTCTTGTGACATGACTTGCTCACTGGCAATCAGTTCCTTTAATCTAGCTGCCAGAGAATGAACTTAGTACTTATCAAAGAAGGAGGTTATCTGTGGAGCAGGACTTCCTGGCAGGTCAGGCTGTTCACACTTGCCTCTTCTCCCAAGCAGGTCCTGAGGTTTGGGAAGTGAAGAACAGAGGAGACCAACGTAGACAGGCTTGCGTGGCTGGACACTTATCATGGACCAGGCACGGAGCTGGGGAAGTCAGGCAGAGGCTCCGGGTGAGCCTGGCTTTGACTTGCTGAATGTGAGGTAAGGGAGAGGAGGCCCCGCTGATGGGATTCGGGGACCCACTGCCCATCTTCCTTGTGCTCTGTTCGCTGGGGCCCTACCCCAGTGTCCCTTCTTGGAGTCTTGACATTGGCTCCTTCAGATCCTGGCAACTCTTCCTCTGGCTTTGGTATCACCTCTGACTTCCTGCTTCACACTGACAATTCTCTCTGGTTCCCAGGGGGACAGGCAAGCTGTGGCAGGGGCATCCTATATGGAATCAGACACATCTTAGCTTGGTCATCTCAGGTGCTTCTGGGGTCTGGAGCAGTAACTGGCTTTGAATTTCTACTTTTTTGATGGTCTCTGCTCAAAAGTTGCTTCCAAGGAGAGGTCCCCCTATGGGATCCTAACTCAAATAGGATCCCACCCGTCACTCTTTAACCTCCAGCTTGCTTCATTTTTTTCTCTAAGACTCTAGCACCATAATCATGTCCCCTTTAAGTGTCTGTGTTGTTTATTGTGCGGATATGTCCCACCAGCCCCGTGACAACAGACCTTGTTGATTCATCCACTGCTGTACCTCTTAGTGCCCCAAACAGTCCTTGGCCCATAGTAGGCCCTTGATAAATATTTTTTGAATGAATAAATAAAACAAAGTCAACTTCTCAAGATTGTGGATGTGAAGGTCCCTGAGTGGGCCCCAAGATGCAGAAGAATGATTCCAACTCCAGGGCTCAGGGAACCACGCCACCAGAATAATAAGATCGATCCCCTTCTTCCTTTTGTTGGAAACAGAAAAGGCCTTCATGAGACACACAGCAAGCATTCATTTTGCCGGCTGGACTTACTGCACCAGCGTGTCTAAGGTAATATTTCGTTGGATTTCACCCTGCATTTGAAAGCAAAACAATTCGCATTTGAAAAATCTCATTACCAGCGTCTTCCCTCCAAAATCCATTAACGGCGTGAGTGTTTCTGGCAACTGAGATCGCCTCGGATTACAGTGTGAAATGCAGCTCTGGGGAAAACCGTGTGTTTCAAGATGCTTGTACCATTCAATTGTCAAATATTCACACGGTTATGATTCTCAAAGAAAGCACACAATGTAGGGAAATGGGTAACAAAATAAAAGCCCTGGGATGTATTGAGAGAAGGCAGGCAAAGGATTCCTCCCTGACATACCTAATCCCAGTCATGGGAAATTAAAAACCATGTCAGAATATCAATGCCTCACACAGAGGACGGAAGGGGATGGAGGCTACTTCTTCTTCTTCTTCTTTTTTTTTTTTTTTTTTAGTGAATCAGAAGTTTCATCTTCTATGACTATTGCAGATTTCTTCCCTGGACCTTTAAAACCCCTTCTGACCACACTTTGTCTGATCTCATGAACAGGAGCCCCCTCTTCTTCCACTAGACTCTCCACACCAGCTACACCAGGCTATTCACAAATCACAAATCCATGGGCATCCTGGCCTTGGTGAATGTGGGTAAGGTCACAGGGGGTTATGCCTGGATTAGTTCAGGAGACCATTAAGAAAGTTCCAGTTCTAGCTGAAATTAGTTCTGTAAGATGGAACATGAAAAAAAAAAAAGTTGAGGAGTGGGGTTCTGTAGCCAAGTTAATTTGAGAAAATCGAACACACTCTACCTCTCTCTTGGCACTTCCAGAATGATACAGCCATGTTCAAGGGTCTTAGATATATCACGGTCAAGAGAGCTGCTGGAATCTACTTAACCAAACGTTGTCCCAAACGAACTGCCCATGCTGTCTTTGATCTGACCCTATAAACTATTTTGAATTGTATGGAAAGCTAATGTACAAGTTGGAATCTCACCATTTCAATAGAGGAGGAAACAAAGAATAGGGGAACTACTCAAAAGTGTTTGTCAGTTGGCTGGTCAATGGCAGGGCCAGGAGGAACTGGATAGCAGAGACCTTGACACCCAGTCTAGGGCCTTCTTGCAACTCACTTCAATCCAATCCCATCACATCCTACCTCCCCACTCCATCTCACCCCATTCCATCCCACCCATCCCACCATATCCTATCCTATCCCACTCCATCCCATCCCATCCCATCCCACTCCACTCTATCCCACCCCACCCCACTCCATATCCCACCCCATCCTACCCCACCCCATCCATCCTATCCCATTCCATCCTACCCCATCCCATCTGATCTCACCCCAGCCAATCCCATCCCATCCCATCCCATCCCATCAAGACTTCTTGAGCACCTGTCATGGCCAGTAGCCATGGATATACTGGGATATACTGGTGCCTGGGATATACTGGTGAACAAGACACACACATGACTGAATAATCTGGAACACAAGTTTATGTTCCTTGTCATTTTCCACCTTCTCTCCCTCCTTCCTCCCCGTCCCTCCTTTCCTCCTTCTCTTCCTCATTCCAGCTCATCCTTCACTCTGAGCAAGACAAATGGCCCTCAAACTCCACTGAAATTGCATCACTCCCTGGGTGAGGACCTTAATTGATTCCTTTTTGTCTCTCTGGACAGGTTTGGTCTGTGAGACTGTGAGCTCTGTGAGAACAGGGCTGGGCTCCTCTCATTCACTCTGCTGAGCGGAAGCCTGGCTCATAGTAGGTGCTTAACACCTGTCCTATGGCTAAATGGTTGTCAGTCCTGCAAGGTTTCCATGGACCTTGGATTCTTACTTCCTTCCCCAGCTCAGCCTGAAACCTTCCTGCCAAGTCAGGCAGCGGCCCTGATGGTCTCTCCACCCAAGCCCCAGTCCTTTCCTTGTGACTTTCCTGAGACTGGTTTCCCAGAAGAAAAGCCACCATTTAATTCCTCTCACATTGATTTGACTCTTAGACCAGCATAGTTTCTCGCCTCTTTTAGGAAAACTTTCCTGAAACTTCGCTGAAAATCTTCCTTCCTTTCCCCCTCCCTTCCTCTTTACTTCCTTCCTCCTTCCTGCCTCTGTCCCTTCCTTCCTTCCTCACTCCATTTCTTTCTTCTACCCCCATTCTCCATCCAGCACCAAGCATTTATTTCTACAGTATGGTTAGAGATATGAATCACTACTAACCCCTGACTTTAGGGATCTCTTAGTCCACTGGGGAATACAGACAAGTTAATCAATATAATATAATGAAATTTTTTACCAGGAAAGTTGCTTGTACAATCTGCCAGAGGTCTGCAAATGGAAAGCCAGCTCATGTAGGGCTGGGAAAGTCCTCCAGAAGAAGGAGATATGCAAGCAGGTGCTTGAAGTTCAATTTGAAATAAGGCAGGAGGAAGCCTGCTCGAGTTGGTGGGGAGGGAGTATCAGACAGAAGAGCTGCAAACAGGGAATCACATCTCAATTCCCAGCTATGGGGATTTTCTCATTTCTGTATGCTATTTGGAGTGAGACCTCAGATTGACATCTAGCTCTGTGATTTACCCTTCTTCTACAGGTTACTTAGCTTGAGTGCTTCACTTAGTACATCAGAGTATTCTTAGCACAGACTTGACACATACTAGGTGCTCAATGACTGTTGAAACTATATAAAGTGATGAGTTGCTTGTCAAGTGTTAGTTCCTGCCCTAACCCTACCTGTTTTTTCTGGACTAAGACATGTGTAGCCAGGCCAGAGTGTTGGCCAAGAGCTGTGGTTCATATATTCCTTTTCCAGAAGTTTCCCTAACTTCCATTAGCTCCCCTTCCTGCTGGCTCCAACTTCAGACTTGACCTTTCTATTTAAATACAGATAATAAGCTAAATGGAGGCTCTTTCCCACCCCCTCTGCCTTTCAATTTTCCTGAGTCAAATGTCCATTGGGTAGCAGACGTGTTGGCCATGATGCTTTTGAAATTTGTTCAGGTGATCAGACTTTACTAAATCTGGATTTTCTTCCTTCATTCTCTTGACCTCTTGCCCTGAATTAAAATGAAATCTTTCTGTGTCACAGTCCCCTGCCAGTGGCTGGCTACTGCTCCCTCTGCTGTCATTTTCTCCTCTAATGAGTCATTCCAGTGAGCTCTGCTGACCTTGCTGCCCGCAAGATGGAAACATACTTTAGGTATTCCCTTTGTCTCATCATAAACTGGGATGGCATGGGTGGCTGAGGCAATTGGCACTTATCAGTAAGTAATTGTGCCAATCACTGTGCCCTCTGCCTCATGTTCGGTGGCACATGTTATCCTGACAGTGGCCGTGATTGTTTTAGAAGCCCTGAGTTCATGTTTCATCCCAAACCAGTTAAGTCGGAATCGTAAGAATGGAGTCTGGGCATCGGTGTTTTAAAAAAGTGTTCAAGTCCATTTTAATATTCAGGTAAAGCTTTAAATCACTGCCTTATACTAGGCTGCCTCTGAGAAAGCATATTTCAGAGAATTTTAGACACTATCAGCAGATAGCAGTTTGAGGACACTTGGAGTAAGGCCATTGGGTTATGATCATAACTTTGTTTTTAGATAAGAACAAATAGGTTCTCTAGTGAATAATCTAGTTGAGTAAAAATACTGTTTGATCCCCAGTACCCCGCCCCCCCACCCCGAAAATACTGTTTGAGTCTTTTGCCCAAATGAGGGAATGGGAAAGGCTAATCACTGTATCCTCAGGGGACATTTGATGCAGTAACACAGGAAGGAAGAATAGCATGAGTCAGCTTTCCTCCATAACAAGGGACAGTTTTTCACGTAGCACTCATCCTAAGTTGTGCTTGTGGTGCCCCAAATCAGCATGGCTTCCTGACTCTGGCCCCCAAATCTACCATTGCAGAGAATCACAGACAGAATTCAATCCAAGAGGTATTATATGTGTTTTGTAAATCTCACGCCAAAAAGTTTAACTGATTGATTTATCAAGATTGACCGAGCTTCTCAGAGGAAGAGATTGGTCTACTATGCACTCCTAGGAGACATAGAATAGTCAGAGACTTGGACATCTTGATATTGTTCTAGAATCATTTCCTTAAGCTACAAGTGCCTGAGGGTTCCACTAATTCTTTATTGGGGCAAGATTTGAAATACTATCAGGATATACAATAGAGATGCTAACTATTGCTGGTAGTTTGATGCTATTTGTTGACATAAATCACAGAGGAAATTATTTTAATGCTTTCCATATTGTGGATTTATTCATTTCCTGTCATTATGATATTAGTTCAAGGAATCCCCCCAGATTTGTAAAGATGGGTATTTAAGAATAGTAAGCCTGGCTGAGTAAGTGTCCAGGTTTTCTAACCCTCAATGGGAAAATTAGGCCAGCATGCCATTTACAAGATATAGGGGGAACATCTTTGGATTCTTCTGGGGAAGTCACTTAACTGAAAAACTTCAATCTTACACCATTTTGGGTAGAAAATTCAGTATGTCTGAGTGTCTTAGTAAATTACAGTAGAATTAACAGTCCAGACATTCAAATTTATCCTGGAAAAAGGTAAAAAAAAATCACCTTATATTTTTCATTGAAGTTATAAAAGATACTGTTCAACAACATTATGCAGTAGTTTAGAGTATGGATAATGGAGTTTGGCCTCTGCAGCTCTGCAGCTTACTAGCTGTGTGACCTTGGCTACATCACTGAACTTCTCTGAGCCCCATGTTTTTCTTCATTGAAATGGAGATGACAATAATACTGACAACTAGATTGCTATAAGGACCAAATCTGTCAAGTGTTTGTAAAACACACACGGAGCAATGTCTGACACACGATGAACGCTATCTAGGTGTTTGCTAAATAAAAACAAATGACTCCTCCCCACCGATATTTCTCTAATTTCAGTGTGCACGTGAATTACACAGGGATTTGTAGAGTTGCAGGCTCTGTGTTGGTAGGTTTGGTGTGGGATCTGAGATCCTGAATTGCTAACAAGCTCCTAAGTAATGCTGATGCACTGACTGTAGGTAGGAGGGGGTCTACATCCTTTTGGAAGAGGGGGGAGGGAATGTCACTCATCTGCTCTATTTAACTTGTCCCAGTTTCCCAGCAAGTGTGGGCATTTGAAGGTAAACTTTTGAAACTCAAATTCTTGTAGTTGCTGAGAGAAAATCTGGGCCTGACACTCACTTTATTCTCTCCTTGAGCACATCATTAGCTCTCGCTGGTCACTCTGGGCCCAATCACTTAGCATCAGCTACAGCATTCAGGGCAGCAGCCAGAGATCAGTGGAGCCCTGGATCACGCTAAGGATCATCTTAGAGATCAGCCTACCTCTCTCTCTGCCGATACGGGCCTCCACATGCTACACCTTAGGAAATTCCTATACAAAAGTGATTTGTCCCATCTCTGGCTTGAACCCTGTCATAAAGTGTTTATTATTATTATTTAAAAAAAAATTTTCCCCAGCTTTGGTAATCAATCTCCAGGCCCAAGGAAAGGGCGAGAGAGGGAAAGATGAGACCACCCCTTTCAACACCAAGATAAATGGTTTCTCCTGCTTTCAAATTCTTTCACATTCTGTTTGTTTATTTTTTGAACGCATGATCTACAATTAGATTAAATTTTCTGTCCACCAAGTAAGTTGATGAAAGCTTCTTAATTGTCTCCGGGTACATTTAAAGCATACGGAGATGGTTTCAGGAAAACTAAAGACCAAAGAATGCCAAAGGCCCAATCCATGAAGATAAAAAGCAGGGAGCTGGGGTTGTGGCTCAGTGGTAGAACAATTTTATCTAGCACGTGTGAGGCACTGGGTTCAATTCTCAGCACTGCATATAAATAAATAAAATAAAGGTCCATCAACAACTTAAAAAAATGCAGAAGGAATGAGCGTGAGTTGAGACTGGTCTAGGCAGAGTTTATTATATTCATTGCTTGGGATCACATCAGCCAGCTCAGCATCCAAAATTTTCCCATTATTCTTGGCCCCTGGTGCCATCTGGTAGGTGGGTAAAGACCAGAGTATAACCTGATGGTGTGACCAACCAACTGTCCAGACTTAACGACAGTGTTGTGAACTTACTTGAAAATTAGCATATTTCTCCCAGGAAGCATACTGAGAAAGAGGGACAGGGGAGGAGTTGCTTCAAGCAATCTCAGAGAGCATTGAAAAATGACTCATTTGCAAAATACCCAAATTTTAAAGAAAACAAATATTTCAACATGATTTGGTGTCTACCTACTATTAATCACTGCTTAACGTCATCCTGATAGTTTCTCAGGCTCTAATATTTCTCTACGTTTCTCTTTTAGCATGTATTATATCCTTGTTTTTTAAATGGACGTGTGGCTATTATACAGTGAAATGCACAGATCTAAAAAGTCCAATTTAATGAGTTTTCACAGATGCACATGGCCCTGGGATGTACCTCCTACTGAGACATAGAACATTTTTATCAACTCCCTCCCAAGAATATTCCCCTTGCTCCTTCCAGTTCATGCAGACCCCATTTTCCCAGGCCCTTGAAGAAATACTGCTCTGATTTCTTTCAACAGGAATTACTTTAGCCCGTTCTAGAACTCCATATGCCTTGAGTTGTTCAGGATGTATTCATTGCATCCTGCTTTTTTTTCAGCCTAATATTAAGGTTGGTTTCTGGGGCTGCATGCATCAGTAATTCATTCTTCTTTATTGGTGAGTAACATTCTGTTGTATGATTATAACTTAATTGTTTATCTCTTCACTTGTTGAAGGACATTTGGGTTATTTCCAATTTGTGTCTATTAGGAATAGTCTTGTCCAAGTCTTATTGTAAGCACATGTTTTCAATCCCCTTGGGTAAATACACAGCCGAGGAATTGCTGGGTCACGGGGTAGGTGAATGTTTAACTTTATGGGAAACTGTCAGGTAGATTTCCAAAGGGGTTATTCCGTTTTGAACCCCTGACATTACTGTGCCAGAGTCTCATTGTTCCACATCCTAACCAACATCTGATGTTGTCAGTCTCTTAAATGTCAACCATTGCAGAGTGTGCATCTCTCTCTCTCTCTTTGAAAAAAAATTTCATTTCCTTGATGACTAATATTGCTTAGCTCCTATTCCATGGGCGGATTGACCATTCATATATTTCTTTTGTGAACTCCTGATGGTCTTTTTTTTTTTAAACTCATTTTAAAATAGATTTTTTTAAATGATTAAGGATTGAGAAATTGTTTACATATTTTAGATCCAAGGGCTTGTCAGATATGGTTTGTAATATTTTTACCTAGTCTGTGTCTTACCCAAGGATGTCTTTTCATTAAAAATTTTTAATTTGGGGGCTGGGGATGTGGCTCAAGTGGTAGCGCGCTTGCCTGGCATGCGTTCGTCCCGGGTTTGATCCTCAGTACCACATACAAACAAAGTTGTTTTGTCTGCCGAAAACTAAACAATAAACATTAAAAAAATTCTCTCTTTCTCTTTAAAAATAATTTTGATAAAGACTAATTTATCAAAATTTCTCCTTAGGATTTATATTTTCCCATTCCTGTCTAAGAAATTTGTGTCTACTTAAGGTTCTAAACATATTCTCCTGTGATATTCTCTGGCAGTTGTATTGTTTTTAAGCTTTTATATTCATATAATATCCACGTTGAATTAATTTTTGTGTTTGAAGTTTGGTTTTTCCCCCTTGGAGAAAGCTATTTTTCCCCTTTACCATTTATTTTTAAAAACTGTCCTTTTCCCCATTGAATTGTTAGATTCTTTACTGAAAATCAGTTGGTTATGTGGGTGTGGATCTTTCTGGACCCTCTTCTGTTCCACTGATCCATGTACTTTTATTCTCAATTCCAGTATTTTAATACCTTAGCTTTATAGTAAGTTTTGAACCCTGGCAGGGAAAGTCCCTCCCACCTTACTCTTTTTTTGAGATTGTTTGGCTTTCTTTTCTGAATTCTTGGCATTTCTATTTCATTGTAAAAATCATCTTACCAGATGATAAACTCTGTGAGCGTGGCACATTTTAACAACCGATATGTGAACTTTAAATCTACAACTAAAACTTAAGAATTTTGTAAGATTGAAATTTCACATAAATGCAGAGAAATGCACAGAGTTTCTTACTGATTTATGTCTACCATTTTATTCTTATGTTCTTTTCCTGTCTCATTTTGGATTAATGGGACATTTTCTAGCAACCTGTTTAGTCTGTACCTCTTTGCCCTATACTTTTAGTGGCTCTTCAGTTTTACAATATCCATTCTTAACTTATCACAATGTCCCTTTCCATAACATCCTACCTCCTTATAGTTAACATAAGAACCATACAGCAGTTTTATGTTATTTTCCCTATTTCCTGTGTGCATTGTCTTCTTACATTTTACTTTTATACATATTATCCACACAAAATACATTGTTACTATTTTGCATTAAATAACTAGTCATCTTTTGAATTTTTTTGTGGTTCTGGGGATTGAATTCAGGGCCTCATGCATACCAGGCAAGTGTTCTACCACTGATGATTTTTTCCAAAAATTAAGTACTGAGAGAAAAATTCTTCTCTATTTACTTTTGTATAATCTGTTTGTAGAACTCTTCATTCTTTTGCATAAATTTGAATTTCCATTTGATATTATTTTTCTACTTCCTGAAGAACCCCCTTTAATGTTCCTAACATTTTTTTTAGCTCTGATTTTTTTCAGAATTTTGTAGCTCTGAATTTTTAGCTATATCTTATAATTTTTTAAAAAATTTTACTGTAATTTTTGAAAAGTATTTTTTTCTGAATATAAAGTTGTAGAATATCAATATTGTTATTTTAAAACTTTAAAATTGTTATTCTGTTGTTTTATGGGTTGTATTCCTTTTTACAAGTGGGAATTATCATTTTTCTTCCTCTCATATGTTGTGTCTCTTCTCTGGCTGATTTTAAGATTTTAATATTTCGTAGAAACCAAATATTGATTTTGAGTCACAGTGTGGTTTTCTTTACCATTCTTCGGGCTCATTGCTCTTCTTTAATCTGAGATTTATTATTTGTCATCAGATTTGGAAATTTTCTTTTACAATTTGTCAAACTATTTCCTCGACTCCAGTCTTTCTCTTCTCCTGAGACTCTAACTTTATGTATATTACATGGCTTCATATTGCCTCATGGTTGAGACTATTCATTTTCTCCCCTTTGGGCTTCTGTTCAGATACTTTTTTATTGTTTGATCTAAATATTATGCTCTGTAGGACTTAATTTGCTACTTTATCCATTCAGTAGATTTTCAAAATTTCAAGTGTGTTTTTCAAGATTAGAATTTTCATTTTTTTAATTAATAAAATTTTTAATTAATAAAACATTCATGTGCAGGTTTTTTTGTGTAGACATAAATTTTCAAATCATTTCTAGGTTAAAAGTTGTGCAGAAAGTACAGAGTTCCCCTAGAACCCTGTGTTAGCTGTGTTTTCATCAAAATACCTGACAAAAAAAACTTACAGAAGAATTCTGGCTCATGGTTTCAGAGAAAGTCTATGGTGGGCCGCCGACTCCATTGCTCTGGGCCCAAGGTGAAGCAGAACATCATGGCAGAAGGGCATGGTAGAGGACTGCTGCTGTGTTCATGGAGGCCAAGAAACAGACAAAATGAGGATATTATGTTCATGATTTCTTACTATCTTCACTTTGTGATCTACTTTATTTTCCAGATTGTATAGTTTGTCTTCATTATCTGATGTTCTTTCTTCCAAGTGATCTAGCCTGTTGGTTATGCTTTCTATTGAGTTTTTTATTTGATTTATTGTATCCTTCATTTCAAGGATTTCTGTTTTTTTTTTTTTTCAGAGTCTCTATCTCTCTCTTGAAGCAATCTTTTACTACCCTAATTTGCTGTCTTATCTTATTGTTGGAGTGATCAATTTTTGCCTGTATTTGCTCATTTAGGTCATTCTTTAATTAACAGATCATTTTAATTATGAACCTTCTGAATTCCTTCTCTGATATTTCATCAACTTTGCTGTCCACGGGTTCTGTTATTAGAGTGTCCTGGTTTGTTTGGGGGCACTTTCCTCCCTTGTTTTTTCATGTTGTCTATGTGTCTTCCTTTCTTACAGTGTGGGTCTGAGATATTACAGTTTCTTCCCTATATTCGTGTACCACCCGTGCAGATTGTCTGTACCTTACCTTGACGTTGGGCTTCCAGATTCTGCTGGTGTCCTTTAATGTATGATACGCATCCTTGACCTGGGTCCTGTGCCAGTTGGCGTGGGTGGATCTGGGCCGCTAGGCTTGACCTCCCTTGGTAGATCTGCTGGTCAGAAGGGGTGGTCTTGCGCCAGAGGCTAGGCTTTGGTAGGTGTCTGCCCCGACCGTAGAGGGGTAGACTGGGCCCATTGTGAGCCTGGGTCCCACTGGGCTGGTGTGGGCGGTCTGGGGTCTACAAACTGTTTTAAACAAATTCCTTTCTCTGTCTTTTCTATCTACTGGCTAATTTTTCTCCTTGTGTTCACCGTATTTTCTGATTCTTCACACATAAGATTTCTTTTCTTCCCGTACTCTGAACTTTATGGATGCTAAATTCTTGGATGTCTAGGCTTTGAAATCTTCATTCCACGATGTCCTCTTTTGTTCCTGTAGAAAGTTAACTTGTAGAGTTAACTACTAAGACTACCAAGGGAGGTCAAGCCCAGTGACCCAGGTCCACCCACACGGACTTGTGCAGGACCCAGGTCCAGGATGCAGTAGCATACATTGAGGCACACGAGCAGGGTCTGGAAGCCCAACATGAAGGTGAGGTACAGACAATCTGCATGGGTACTATAAGAATAGAGGGAAGAAACTATAACTCATTCAAGAATACTTTACAGGACCTTGGGTGGGTCTAGGGCTGCCTTCTTCTCAGGCTTGGTGCTTTTGCTCTACCAAATGCCCAGGGTATTAAGCATAGGGTCTCCTTCTCCCTGGAGGGGGCTCAGAGGCCCTCCAACTCCAGAAGTTCAGCTCATCTTTCTACAGCAGTTCGTTTGTCCCTACTGGCTGTTCCTTAGCCTCCTGGAATCTTGCTCAGTGTATATTTTAGAGCTTAGTGTTCAGCCAAAGACCTATGAGGACTCCTGTGCAAACTTCTGGAATTTCTCTTCTTAAGGACCTTTTCCCCAACACCCTGTTCTTGAAGTTCCAGCATCTCAATTACCTTTAACTCTGTTTTTTGTCACCCCTCCCAATGCATTATCCACCAGCCCGCCTCATCTAATAGCAGAACTGCCTTGCCTGATGCTACCTTCCAAAGCAGTTATATAGTGCATGTGTCCTACCCAGTTTTGTAGTTATTTTTTATGGGAAGGAAAGTCTGGCACCAACGACCCCTTCATGGCCAGAAAGCAGACGTTCTGCTCATCCTTCATGTGTAGAATAAACATTTTCTTCATGACTTCCACATTTCATACTATCCATATTATTTGGTATATGAGGTTCTTTCTTCCCTCTTTATCAAAGATAAATCTAATATTGCTTTGGTACTTAATACTGCTTCAGTTTAAAAATATTAATTAGCAATTTAAATTAGCATCAACTAGCCCAGACCCAGAGCTCTCACTGGAATTTTTATCCCCCATCCCCATAGTGTTAGTAGGTATTATTCCTGTTACACTCTTCCAGATGAGGAAAGCCAGAAGTGACTGGAGAAATTATTTGCCTAACCTGCTTAGCTAGCAGGTCATGATTTTTCTGACTCTAAAGTTCAGAACTCTTGGACATTTTTTAGTATTCCCTACTGTACTTGTAGATGTTCAAACCTACTTCTCAGCTCAAAGAGAGAGGAAATTGAGTTCATACCCTGCCTCACCTGGCCCCACCCTCCCTGCCTGTGCCGGAACCAAAGCATAGCTATCTATACTTTGGATGTTTAGTGTATTAGACTTCCATGCAAAACATCTTTAAAGAATTTCTGCAACAAAAAAACAGATCTGTGGGAAACTGTTATGTCCCAGGAGGCATTAATTTTCCCCTTTAAAAAAATACTAGTTTCCTCCAAGATGAGCAAGAAACTCTAAGGAAGAGAGAGAAAGATGGATCTGTCCTTTCTTGCTTCCCACCATGTGACATTGCAGAAAGTGTGTGAACTCTGACTCCACCCTGAGGCCACAAGATTGTCCTTCTCTCCCCCACATCTTCAGGGCCTCAGCTACAAAGTCTGCACAACTAGGAGGAAAAATAAATAAATAAATGAACAACTCTCCACAAAACATTTTGTTTGTTTTCAGTAAGAAGCCTGGGTCATTCCCTAAAGACCTAATAAGAGCATGCTACAGGGACACTGCTACATCGATGTTCATAGCAGCACAATTCACGACAGCAAGATTGTGGAACCAACCTAGATGCCCTTCAATAGATGAATGGATAAAAAAATGTGGCATTTATACACAATGGAGTATTACTCTGCTTTAAAAAATGACAAAATCATAGAATTTGGAGGGAAATGGATGGCATTAGAGCAGATTATGCTAAGTGAAGCTAGCCAATCCTTAAAAAACAAATGCCAAATGACTGCTTTGATATAAGGGGAGTAACCAAGGACAGGGTAGGGACGAAGAGCTTGAGAAGAAGATTAACATTAAACAGGGATGAGAGGTGGGAGGGAAAGGGAGTGAGAAGGGAAATCGCATGGAAATGGAAGGTGATCCTCAGGGTTATACAAAATTACATATAAGAGGAAAGGAGGGGTAAGAGAAAAATAATACAAGTGGAAGAAATGATTTACAGTAGAGGGGGTAGAGAGAGAAAAGGGGAGGGGAGGGGAGGAGAGGGGAAGGGGGATAGTAGAGAATAGGATAGACAGCAGAATACATCAGTCACTAGAATGGCAATATGTAAATCAATGGAAGTGTAACTGATGTGATACAGCAATCTGTATATGGGGTAAAAATGGGAGTTCATAACCCACTTGAATCAAACTGTGAAATATGATATATTAAGAACTATGTAATGTTTTGAACGACCAACAATAAAAAAAAAAGAAGCCTGGGTCAGAGTGGTTGGTGGCTTCTCAGATGACCCCCCGGTGACCCCGGCCTTCTGTGTTTGTGCCTTTGTGGGGACCCCTCTTTGGGAGTGTGGGCTGGGCCTGGTGACCTGCTTCTAATGAGCAGAAGATGCTAAAGGCAGTAGGATGTTATCTCCAAGATTAGCTACAAAAAGCCTGTGGCTTCTCTCGTGGGTGTTCTCTTGTGCTCTGCCACTTGCTTGCTCTGAGGGACACCATTTGCCCTATTATGAACTCTCCCGTGATAAGGCCCATGTGGTAAGAAAATGATGTATCTTGCCAAAAACTTGAGAGGACTGGAGGCTTACCAACAACTCTGAGAGTGAACTTGGAAGCACATCTTCCCCCAGTCGAGTCTTGCAGTGACTGCAGCCCCTCTCAATACCCCTGCTGCAGCCCTGCAG